>NC_137695.1:157954582-158207082 GCF_964034855.1 Anser brachyrhynchus | reverse complement strand
AAATGAACCACACTACTCAAGGGTAACTTCCTCACAGATCATAGAATCATGGAATAAGTCAGAGAATGATTTAGATTAGAAGGGACCTTAAAGATCATCTAGTTTCAACCGCCTGCCATGGGCAGGGACACCTCCCACCAAACCAGTTTGCTCAAAGCCCCATCCAGCCTGGCCTTAAACACTTCCAGGGATGGGGCATCCTCCAGATCTGATGGGAACCTGTTCCAGTGCCTCACAACCCTCACAGCAAAAAAATCTTTCCTTATGTCTGATCTAAATCTACCCTCTTTTAGTTTAAAACCATTTCTCCTTGTCCTATCTCTATAATCCTGGACAAAAAGTCCCTCCTTCTCAGCCTTCCTGTAGGCCCCCTTTAGGTACTGGAAGGCCACTGTAAGGTCTTCCCAGAGCCTTCTCTTCTCCAACCCCAACTCCCTCAGCCTGTCTTCATAGCAGAGGTACTCCAACCCTCTGATCATCCCTGTGGCCCTCCTCTGGACCCAATCCAACAGGCCCATGTCCGTCTTATATTGGGGGCCCCAAAGCTGAAGACATTACACTAGGCGGGGTCTCACAAGAGCAGAGTAGAGGGGGACAATCACCCCCCTTGATCTGCTGGCCACGCTGCTTTTGATGCAGGATACGGTTGGCTTTCTGGACTGCAAGCACACATTTGCAGCTCATGTTGAGTTTCTCATCAACCAACATCCCCAGGTCCTTCTCCTCAGGGCTGCTCTCGTTCCATTCTCTGCCCAGCCTGAATTTGTGCTTGGGATTGCCCTGGCCCAGATGCAGGACTTGGCTCTGTTGAGCTCCTTGATGTTCACGCAAGCCCACCTCTCAAGCCTGGACGGCATCCCTTCCCTCCAGTGTGTCGATTATGCAGCTGGGTGTCATCCAACTCTCTGAGGGTGCATTTAATCCCACTGTCCATGTCACTAGCAAAGATGTTAAACAGTGCCAGTCCCAATACTGACCGATGAGGAATACCACTCATAACTTATCTCCACTTAGACATTGAGGTTTTGACTGAAACTCTTTGAGTGTGACTATCCAGCCACCTTCCTTACCCACCAAGTGTCCCATCCATCAAGTCCATGTCACTCCAATTTAGAGACAGGATATCAAGTGGGACAGTGTCAAATGCTTTGCATTTGCAGAGTGAAAGATCACTCTTTCAAGGGACATAAATACAAGCAGAGACACACAACCTCTTCACCCAGAGCCCTTTGCAATCAGAAATGTCCTTTCATTAACTTAGCTGACTTCATTTCAGGCTCAAGCAAGCCAAAGGTGTCTTGCTTTTCATATAAGGAGCAAAAGTCACCATTATTTACACTAAGACAACTAATCAAGCGTAGATGCCTCTCCTGTTTTTCTACAGAAGGCAAGAGAGCAAAGATTTTTCACCCAGCTCTTTTTGATGCTCACCTACACTATTTTCCAGCCCTCTCCTCTCCTTCTGCCCCTGTAAATCCAAACTAATAGTCAATGTAATCAAACAGGGTCCCTACTAAAATGCTCCCAGAAGTCTAAGGAGGAAAATTAAGCAGCAAAGGCTTGTTTTGCTGGCTGTGTTTGAACAGCAAGCCGTGCCTTTAAAAATAAAATAATGCAGCCTCAGGCTGTTTATCTGAACATGATTGGAGCCAGGGGATTTGTTTGGGTATGCACAGTTATAAATAAATGCACTGAGATTTTCAATGCATGTCAGATTTTGTAGTCATATAACTGATCCCAGAGCACTTAGATAAGAGGGATGTTCTGATAGCCAAGTCTCTCACTGTATTTTCAATTTTGCCCTCATTATTTTTAGAGAAAATCCAAAGGAGACAATTGCAATAAATGTGATGAAAAGACCATTGAGATACAACAGTGAACCCATCCTCTGAGTAGGCTGGGCATTTAACAAATGCTACAGGAGATAATTGCCATGAGTCAACTGGGCGAGAAGCTAGGCATAATTGCTAGGAATTATGAGTGTTTCAGGAGGATTGACAGCGCTGGTAAGAACAGTTCTGTTTTCACAGTATGCAGACCTTGCCTTGCAGTTGCAGAGCTTCCTGGCCAGCTGCCAGAAGAATTATCATGGAAGATACTTCTTTAACATATTTTCACTTAAGAAAAATGAATAGTTGGCTTGGTTGTTTTAAACCTAACACTGCATGCTGGACATTAATGCATATTGGAAGCAGGGATGCAAGGAAGAGCTCACAGGACTGATGATTGTTTTGAAGATGAGTCTTTCAGGATGGTGCAGATACAGCTTTGAAGTCACCTAGTAAAATATCTAAAGCTCTCATGATTCCTTAGGCATTGAGGTGGAAACTGAACAAACTGCACTTGCCACAGTGTTGGATGTCCTTGGCTGCATTTCTTAGCTGCTCTGACATCCTCCTCTCCAGACACAGAGAGCTGTTAATGTCTCCCACTGCAGGATCACAATTGGTTCCCAAATTTGTGATAACACTTCCACACTTTATTTTTCAGGTGACAGTGTCTGAAGGCAATATAAAATTGTGTGAGGGTGAAAATAAGGACTGCAAGGTCTTCTTCTGAGGAACTGCAGGCACTTACCTTGCTGCTTGTTTATGGACTGCAAAAAAAGATACTTCTTTGGAAAACAGATGAGAAAATATATTTATCACCACACTGGAAGTAGAAACGTAATATAGAATCAAAGCCAAAGATGTTTTTGTCTAGTCTTCTTTGATTTAATCAATGAAGGGAAGTAGATAACACACCCCAGGTACTTCAGTCTGGGAGTTCCTTTTTGGCATCAGTCTGCCTTTTAACTCAAGTCAAAGCAGTAAGGAAGAGGAAGTTTAACAGCACAGTATACCTTTTAAAGAGGCAGGACTATGCATGAATGCCTGCCAAGAGGCACTTACTCACGAGTAAGCAGGAAACTGGGATGGGGAGAGTGCATAGGACAGAGCAAAAGGATAGAAGGCCTATCTGCATTGCCTGTACACTGGTGTATGCCACCCAGGAGACACTGGATGTCCATGTGCATTTGCAAAGCTATAGCATCAATGAATCAGTGACAAAGCAGTATAGCTCACACAGGTAGGGTGCTGCAAAAAATGAATGCATGCTCTTTAGGAAGGACTAGCAGAAAACTAGGGGGAAAAAAAAAAAAGAGAGAGAGAGAGAGAGAGAGAAAATTAGGTTTTGCTGTGCTAAAAGGAACTGAGTGAGTGCACAGAGTGCATAGATAGACTTACTAAGAACTTACAGGTGAAGACCAAATGTGAGGTCAAGGAGATGTCAGTGTAAGCATCTACTACAAATTTCTCAATAAAGAAGAGTACAAATTGGAAGAAGATTCACAGTGACAAGCTCTGGGTCTCATGAATTGATCTGATGGACATGCTGCTCATAAATAATTAAGACCATGCTGGCAAAAACTGATGCCAGTTTTGGCTGCAGTGACCATGTGACAGTGGGATTTAAAATCCCAAAGAAGGTGAGGGAGACAGACAGTAAACTAAAATCCTGGAATTCAAGAAAGCATTCATCAGGGATCTGAGAAACAGCATGCTATGGGAGGCTGCGGTGAAGGAAAAGGGAGTTCATGGCAAGCCAGTGCATCTCCTAGGATAACTTCCTCAAAGCACAAAAGCAGTATAGCCATGGGAGAAGACAAATTGGCATAGCAGAAAGCAAAGCAGAGAACTCTACAGAACGCAAAAACAGAAAGGAAGCAGGTGGGAGGTATAAGTGGGGACTTGATACCAGAAAGGAATACAGTAAAGTCACCTGCGACAGGGATAGATTAAGTAAAACCAAAGCTTGGTCAGTGCTAAGATAGCCTTGAAGATTTTGAAACCTCATTGGACAAGCAATCTGACACAGATTACAAGAGAGCCCAGCTTTGAGCAGGAGGTTGTTTTAGAGGCCTCCAGAAGTCCCTTTCAACTGATACTCTTCTGCGATGGTTCTGGAGCTCCTGGTGTTTGCATCCTCTTCCAGACATACTTTTCAACTTGTGTTGATGTAGCTCTGTTAGTGCTTGCTCTGGGTTCTGCAAGCTTTTGGGAACACCACAAAATATCTTGATACATGCATTCAAATGATGCAAGTGAGTGTGTATGTTTTATATACCCTCTCTGGGAACAGAAAAAACTCTGAGGCTCTCAATCATTTCTATTTTTTTTCCACAAAATAATCAGAAGGCTTTTCCCTTTAGCATTGCAGTCATCTTAAAGTAGGTATCCATCTTTCAGTTCATTGGTGAACTGTGTTATTATGAGGAAAAAGGTTTTTTACAGTGATCAGTAGGAAGGAGGAAGATGCAGACACAGACAGACACCAATATGCAAAGCTCCAGGAAGGAGAATCAATTCACGCTGAAGACCATTTGCTCATCCATCTGTGTTTGCTAGGTAATTTAGGCTTCAAAAGCAGTACAGTTAGCACACTGAAACAGTATTACTTGTTACTTTTCAAGGTGAATAATGTGGTCTTCTAAGGCCAGGGTCATTATCTCTCTGAGCCTGCTTGTGGCAAGGTAGAGGAAAGAAATATACTGTCTATCTAAGAAGACCAATATTTTCATTTCAGATGTGCTTTGTATGAAAGAGCAGCTCAGTATTTTATGGGATACAGCATCATTTCCAGCACGTCTTTTATAATATTTGCGTGGGGCTGGCAGAAAAACCAATAGTGTTGAGCCAAACCTCTGGGATTGGACAAGTTAATCACAGCTGCTGTTGCAGTTTTCCATATCAATCATAGGACACCCACCAAGGATAACAAGCAATACAAAAAAACAAAGCAGTCAAAGATAAGCAAGTCAGAGCCAGGATGATGGTGTTAGAACTGAACTTTCCATTTGCCTGTCGTTTAGAAGGATGAATTCAAGCTGCTGGAATTCAATTTAAGCAGGATTCATCCACACTAAATTCAGATATCTGCAGCATAGGTGCCCACAGAAAACCCAGTTATATGAGATTCTGCTGTAGCTGGAGGACATTGAGTCAACAGGTTGGCACGAGTTTAGGGTATGGTTCTTCTGATTTAGTGTAGGTACCTACCTTAGGAAGACCTGAATTACACAGTAAAATCTATTGTTTCTGTTGACTACACACGCAGTTAAGGTACCTAAACAAAAACATCCAGTACCATTTGATATACCCTAGCATATTGCTCTTGGAGCTCAATTGATAGTCCAGAGGAGCTTGGGTCTCCAAGAGATCTGATGTCCTTCCTGCCTCAGGTACCTTAAAATATTTCAGATATTGCTAGGTGTTTGTGCTTACACAACAGATTGGAGCCTCAGCTCTCCACTGACCGTAAAGGTAGATTAGGGTGATCTGTTCAAATGTCAAACATGTTTCAATAACTGTCTAGCTGGGTTCCACCTGCTTATTCATGAGAGGTAATACCACACCTAATATCAGGGCATGATTGAAATATCTCCTACTTTCCCACAGTGATTTTTACTCCAAGTTATCAAAGAAAGAAAAATACTTGAAACATTGAAGTTAAATGGGCCACCTAATAAAAATTATGGTTATTTTGATATTATTAGCCATGGGACAAAATTAGTTGGCAAAATTATGGTTCTTCTTAAATGTTTTTAATGAGATGCCTATTGTTCTCTCCCACTCCCTCCCCTCAAAAAGTGTACTAGTTTTGACTGAGATACAGTTAATTTTTTTCAAAGTACCTTGCATGGTGCTATATTCAACATAACGTTTTGCACTTCTGTTGAAAAAAGCGTTGATAATACTCCTGCATTTTAGTTGTTGTTGAGCAGTACTTGCACTGAGTCTGTTTCTTACACTGACCTACCAATGTGTAGGCTGGGAGTACGCAAAAAGTTGGTAGGGGACACAGCTAGGATAGGAAACCGAAACTAAAGAAAGGGATATTCCCTACCATATGATGTTGTCGGTGGGACAGGTGGCATGTTCAGAGTTACAGTGTTTGTATTTCCAAGTAATTATTATGCCCTGCTTTTCTGTAAATGGCTAAAAATCTGCCTGCCAACAGGGAGTGGTGAAATAAATTCCCTATTTTGCTTTGCTTGCACATGCAGCTTTTGCTTTACTTAGTAAACTGTCTTTATTTCAACCCACAGGTGTTCTCACTTTTCCAATTCTCTTCCCCATCCCATTCAGTAAGAGTGGGTGAGAGTTTCTCTGGTGTTTAGCTGCCTACTGGGGTTAACCCACAAAAACAAGGAGCCAAAGTTTACCTCCCTTATGTAGCAGATGGTCTGATTTACTCATCACTTTCGTATTACGTCGTTGTAGTTACCATTGTTACGTTAAATAGCAATTGAAACATGGCCCAGAGTAGTTCTGACTGATGAGATTTTGACTTTTCCCTTGCTGTGTTATAAATAGGAATTGTTCCCTCCTTTGCTGTAATGTAAATGAGTTGGGTCACCCAGAGGAGAAATTATCCTAAAAGCAGAGTTACCACTCTGAGTAAAGGTAAAAGATCTGGAAAAAGCCAGATCCCTCTGTATCCCACGTTCTTTTGTAACAGAAAACAATGAAGAGACTGAACCAGGGTCATGACTGTGTGATTGAAGAAATCAAAATACAGATTCACTAGAGAAATGATTTATTACCACAGAAGCAATTTTATTTCATTTATTTCATAACTACTTAGTGCTTGAATATGAAACCTTGACATTCCTTTGCAGTAGGGATACTATATATATAAAGGAGAGGAGAGGAGGTTATCTCATCTCCTTTTTCCTAATACCTAGTTCCTATTCCCCTTTCCTTCATCTCCCTCCTTTTGCTAGAGTGTAACTTCTGGTTTTGTACTTTCTTTCTAAAGACATAGTTTAACCATGCTTGAAGACTGATTTTCTGAGAACTACAAGCACATCTCAGACTGAAGTGGTCCACTCAATTTCAAGTCCTCCCCCAAAAGAGTGGATGAACTAAAACATCTAAATCAGATCAAAGCTATGCAGATCAGATCATCTTGATATTTATTTTCTTAAGAGAGTTGCAAGGGGTGTAGTATTCCATTATTCTGTTCTTAAGAGAAGATGATTTAATTTAGTATGGCAAAATAGTTACAGAAAACTAAATGAAGTTTCCTAAATTGAGAAATCATGATTCTATGTGACGTATCTTGTGTCCTGACAGGAATTAACTATATCAGCTTTTGAGCTATTCAAGTTCAGCTTCTGAGGCTGTCTCATGTGCTGGCAAGGTGCTGATCGGTAATCCCAGTTCCCAGCTGTCAAATAAACTAATCTGCTACCGTGGACATGGTGGATTTTCTTGAGATTTAACTGCATGCTCACATCTCGCATAATCCCACAGTGGACTGCTGGGTTCACAATAAATCACTGTCATATCCCATCTTAACACTCTTCCTGTAACTGTTTTGGCCCCAAATCATACTTCATACGTGATACCTGTCGTGTGGCTTTCATCAGTATGACAATTTTAGTGTACGGTTTGTAAAGTCAGGAATATTAACTGCCTTGGCCCAGATCCATGTATTCATAGAAAGTAATTATTTTTGCAATATGGTTAGATTCAGCTTTAAAACGGGGTAACATTGGAATTTTTTGCAAGACAAACTATCACCCTAGCTTCTCAGCTTCTGTTTCAATGCTCTGTTGAGGTAGAAATAGGCTGAAAAATGCTTTTATCGTTTTGCCCCTCTCCATACAGCACTCTCTGCATACAGAAATTCACTTTGTATTCAGCACAAACATGCCACTCTGAAAGGACTTTGTCAGCATCCTTAATTGCTGGGCTGGTGCCACAAGACTGATGGATTGTAGTAGGCTCCTGCATTTCCAGAGAAAGGATGAGAACAGATGGGATTTTGCCAATTTAAACTTCTGTACATGTTTAATGTCCTATTTATCTCTTCCAGTGAGCCTGAAATGGTAATAAATGAACTAGATTTTTACTGGAATCTGTTAATGTCATGGATAGTGTTTGTGAAGAACAAAAAGCTCTATTAGCCTACATTGACCTGCAAATAAACAACAGGCTGTGAGGATTGGTTGCCCACTTTCTAATTTGCTTAACGGCCTTTTAATGAGTTGGCTGATGGCTGTACAGTAAATACATTGGTCTAGCACCCTAGAGGCCTCTATTCATGCTATTTCCTGAAACTTTGATACACATCCTATTATGTCTGTTCCTCTATTTTTTCTCTCAGATGAGCCAGATGATACATCCAACCAATCCTTAAACAATGTTAGGGGCTGAATAAAAAAAAAAAAAAAAAAAAAAAAAAAAACACAACTGTACTAAAATATAAATATTCTTGTTACAAGTCTAAAAACCTCAGTGCTCCATTCATTTACCTATGAGATCAAGTTTCCCTACCTAAATCTAAATCTCCATTTCCATTTAATGAGTTTCTCTACCTAAAGTGTATTTCACACTTTGTATAGAAATACAGCCTATTTTTGCTTCTGCAGAGATTATGATTTACTAGATGTCTTTGAAGGGCTCAGAGCTGTAAAAAATGTAATATAATGGAATCAGCGTTGTCTGGGAAAACAAGCAGAGCAGGCTGCACGCACCAGCAAGACAAGGATGGAAACAGACCTGGTTACTTTTAAATTTGCCAGCTGAATCTGCAACACACTTTAAGCTCAGCACAGATACCTTCTGATGCTTGTTTATTCTAACTTAAATCTCTTGGACATGGAAATCACCACAGAATTATCCTTCTGGTACTACTGAGTAAGAAATTCCTGGGAAAACACCCTTCTGTTTGGTGTATAGGGGCATCTTCAAGAGTCATGAACTCAATTGCTTCTGAAAATGAAAAACAACAGGGCATAACAGTTTTCCATCAGATTTCAAAACTGAAAAGGTTTGGATGAATTCCAGTTTGAATTTTAAGTGATAGGAATATTTTCAACATCAGACATGTTTATAAGCAAAGTGTAGCATATCTTGTAAGTTTTAGGGCTTTATGCAAGAATTACTGCTGATTGCACACGGGTTTTATATGCTGTGAGCGCACACACAGACACACAAATTATACTATTGGTGTCTTCTACTGAGAGAAATTATAACTTTTTTTTTTTTTTCATTATGATTTAAATTTTAACTGAAGTAAGAGCAGCAGCTTTTGAACCCTTGAAAAGAACACCCCTTTATAGGTGTCCTGATTTAGTTATGCAAATCACAAAACATTTACTCAAATAATTGAGCAGTGGCATTGTCAGGAGAGGGTAAATCTCCAGAATCCTGCACCTGCTTCCCCTCTCCTCCACATAACTGAAGAGTATTAAAAAATAACATTCAAATTGTCTCAACAGGTCATTTGTTCCCCCAGGCCTTACTTAGCACCTTTATTAAAGATTTAGTGCCTGAACACTAAACCAAAAACACTTTGCAAGAACAAAAAGTCTGCAAATAAATTAAAGAACAGTAAATTCCTGTTAGACTCCAAATAGAGTCTATGATTAAATGGTTTCTATTTAAACAGCAGCCATACCAAACTCTTTTATGCAAAATTGTAAAGGCTAATAGATTCAACAGGCTTTAAACTGAAGAGAAAAAAGGAAGAAAGGAAGTGTTTTCTCAGCTAAGATAAAATGACTTGTATTTCAGACATCGATGTACAAAATACTCTTATCATTTTTCTTTTGCTTTCAGAACAAGATTAAGTGCTAAAGTAATAGCATTTATATGTTAATGGGATGAAGGGGAAAAAAAAGCTAAAAATATTACTAAATGATGGAGATGTTGATCTAGAGGTCACTGATTTAATCTTCTATGATTTTTACAAACAATGCCAATTTATAGGTAGGTTCAATCTTTCAAGAGAGATAGGTCTGGAAGGAGCTGTAGAAGGAACACAAGATATGACAATGGTATTTAAATGTCACAGAATAACATCTTCACAATGAAGACTGTCGAGGAAAAAATTGTGAGGAGAAGCATAAAACAAAGCTCTGAGTTTCTCTCTTTCTTTCAAGAGCCTAGAGAGAAGAAGGTTTCTTTATATCCACATCAGTATTTTCAAGGTTTAGAACTCTTGGTAAGCTTTCAAATTAATCTAAAGTTATTGGCATCTAAGTGGCTGCTGAGATTTTTGTGTGATTGGTGGTATTTTTGATAAGTCCACAGGTAGGGTAAATTGACAACTGTCTATCAGACTACACCATCTGACAAGGTGACATAAAGCTAAAAACAATATAGAAGTGCACATTTTTTGTAGGAGTTGTTATTCTTAAATGTTAGACATAAGGCAATTTGGCCATGTAGAATTTCTGCAATCCATGCAGCTGATACTTAGTCCAAGCACTGATGCTTGACTCTGATGTTATACAACCAAGTTACACAATGAATCAGACTCTTTTTGAGGTGTCAAAATGTAACAAAATGTTTTTAAAATCAAAATAGACCAAATATTCAGACAATACATACTCAGTATTTGTGTTAACATAGACATCTATCCAACAACCTGTGCTTGAATAAACTATTAGCACACTGAATATTGTCAGTCATAGATTAATTCCATCTAACTTTGAGTACATCTAAATTGAAAGAAAAAAATCTATTCTTCAAAGTGATTCATATCTCCAATAGCTTCAGTTGCCCATTAGAATGATCCAATTCCACTGACTTGAAAAGAAAGAAAAAGAAAGGAATCCTAAGACTAAAATAAACCAGAAGTACACAGAAGTAAAGGCTTTAACATTTCCTTCAATAGTTTGTTGCATCATCCAGAAATCATGATTAATTTCTGATCACTATTTGTCTTCAAATTCCAAATTTTGTACTTTGTAAAATAAAGGAAAGTGCACTGATTATAAAACAGGAACTTGGAGTATACAAGAGGACTAACTTAAAGATCAGATTAGCACCTTACAGCCACAAGATCTTGGCCAGCAAACAGACATAGGTTTCTAAGATTAAACTATTCAGCAGCAAAAATAACCAGTGCAATTAGAACTAGAGCAGAGCAGAAAAATCAATTTATGCATGCATAAATTTGGTGTTCTGAATACTAAAATTAGAGAGATCTTAGTAATAAATCAGGAAATCCTGTCATCTGAGGAAGGTCTTCCTGGTGACTGGAACAGGGTATCTAGTCCTTAGATATCAAGAATTAAAATCGTAAAAAATAGATATGTAATATTGCCATTAATGCAAAGTGTCCAGTAAAATATATTTTACATAGTTAAATGAAAATATATTGATACTAACTTTGAAAGAAAGAAAGATAAAACCTGAGTCTAAAATTCGTCCTATGTAACTTAATTTGCACTAATCATTTTCATACTCAGAATACCTGAAGAGTTGGACTGTCATCTATTTGGTTGACCGATAGCATGTGATGATACAGGCCAATTACTTCATCTAGATAGTGTCTATAAAAATCAGTGTAAGCATAAATCATTAACAAGGGAGTGCATGTGATTATTACAAGAACAAAAGTGGAGTAACACTCTCGAATTAATTGCTGGCTCAGGACAATTCTTTCTTCTGTAATGAATAATAAAGAATGAAAATAAATAAAGGGGAATCTTGTGACCCACAGTAAGATGGCATGTTTCATTAACCAGCAGGAAAATCTTCATATCAGAAAGGCTATTTTTTTAATTTGAAATTAAGAAAAAATACAAAGAAACATTAAGTAACTGGAAGTGATATAGACATAGATAGGATCTCAAACCTCAGATTTCACAAACAGATGTCAGAGTGGGGACTGAGCTTAAAGCATTTCATTATGTCCGAACTTCAAGTTAAAAGGTCAAATCAAAATTTTAAATCATGATCTTTGCCAAGTTAAATGTATCATCCAACACCATCTTGGTAAATATACTAAAGTCTTCCTATAAAAGTGTTTGTTAGAACTCAGAAAAGAAAAGGTAATAAACCAGTTTGGATGGGGCTTTGAGCAACCTGGTCTAGTGGAAGGTGTCCCTGCCCATGGCACAGGGCTGGAATTAGATGATCTTTAAGGTCCCTTCCCGCCCAAACCATTCTGTGATTATATAACTCTAGAACTTGTTAACTTCATCTTGAACAAAGACAGGACTGTGCATTTGTAGATGTTGCCTGAGGAGAGTGGAAGGATATGGGGAATCCCACTGGCATTATAATTCATCAGTTATTTGTGGTCAGCTCTTCAACTGGAGAAACCCATCTTCTGAAATTTCATATGCTTGTGCAAGCTTTGCACATCTCTTTATGGGTAACTAAGCCTTGGCTACTGATTAATAGAGTGAAGCTTAACATAGTAAGATGCCTCCCAGGTCCCTTACATATCTTTTATATTCAAAATGAAAACCTGAAATATGTCTGCTATCTGCCTGCAAATTTAGAGATTGGATGGAAATGAGAAAGACTAGGCAAGCCTGCAGCTCATTATCAACCTCTCAGTCAATTCAAGAGACTGTTACTCCTCAGTTCCTAAATACATGATAGGTCACAGATTTTTTTCAAGTAACTTTAGCAGTCTGAGTTAGCTTGCTAAGCTATTTACTTCTGTAGGTCCTTTTGTAACATTGGAGAGACATAATGTTTCTGCTTGGTGATTCATCCCACTTATGTTAGACATCTGTCTTAGACTGAGATGAATCACCCTGTGGAACTACCAGTCCCTTTGTGTGATCTCTGAGGAAGTTTAAATAACTAGTTAAGATTTGTTGTCTGCTTATAGGGACTTTGATGGACTGCACCCATGTATGTAGTGGTGAATGGTGTTGAATCCAGCTGGCGACCGATCAGCAGTGATGTTCACCAGGGGTCGGTGTTGGGCCCATCCTCTTTAATAACTTTCTTGATGATTTGGATGAGTGAATTGAGTGCACCCTCAGTACGTTTGCAGATGACACCAAGTTAGGGGGAGGTGTCAATCTGCCGGGGGTTAGAAAGGCCCTGCAGAGGGACCTGGATGGGATGGGTCAATGGGCAGAGACCAATGGGATGAGGTTCAACATGGCTAAGTGCCGGGTCCTGCACTTTGGTCACAACAACCCCAAGCAGTGCTACAGGCTTGGGGGAGAGTGGCTCGAAAGCCATGCAGAGGGAAAGGATCTGGGATGTTGGTTGATACTCACCTGAACATGAGCCAGCAGCATGCCCAGGTGGCCAGGAAAGCCACTGTCATCCTGGATTGTATCAGGAATAGTGCAGCCAGCAGGACCAGGGAGGTGATCATCCCCCTGTACTCAGCTCTAGTGAGGCCGCACCTCGAGTGCTGTGTTCAGCTTTGGGCCCCTCACTACAAGAAGGACATCGAGGCCCTGGAGTGTGTCCAGAGAGGAGCTATGAAGCTGGTGAAGGGCCTGGAGCACAAGTCTTATGAGGAGTGGCTGAGGGAACTGGGGTTGTTTAGTCTGGAGAAGAGGAGGCTCAGGGGAGACCTTATTGCTCTCTACAACCACCTGAAAGGAAGGTGTGGGGAGCTGGGGGTCAGCCTTTTCTCAGTGATAGGACTAGAGGGAATGGCCTCAAGTTGCACCAGGGAAGGTTTAGGTTGGAAATGAGGAGACATTTCTTCTCCGAAAGAGCAGTCAGGCATTGGAATGGGTTGCCCAAGGAGGTGGTGGACTCCCCATCCCTGGGGGTGTTCAAGGAAAGGCTGGACCTGCTGCTTAGTGTCATGGTTTAGTGGGTGACATTGGTGGTAGGGTGATGGTTGGACCAGGTGATCTTGGAGGTCTTTTCCAACCTTAATGATTCTGTGATTCTATGACTCATCCTGCTGTCCAGAGCAGTCCTTCCTGGTTGATATGGATTACAGCAACAGGAAAGATCTTTGTTTTCCCCTGCCTTCTCTCATCTACTCTTGGGAAATGACTGACCATGTGTGACAGCACTGGAGAGTTCACAAGAACCAGCAGACCTTATTTGTGTGTTTACTCAAAAAGGTAAGAATTATATCTTAAATAAAGGGTTTACCAAATCTTACAGCTGATCCTCAGTAATGTCCCTCTTCCATCTTCCTGGGGAAAAAAAAATAATAAAATAATAATACACCACTATCACCAAAAATAAAACTGAACAACACCAAAACCACAGTGAATTGAAATCCAGGAAAAAAGTTTCACATTTATTTCCTTTGTGTGGTAGTAGTTGAACCTCCCAGTTATGCCCTACCAAAGCACTTGATCATGTTCTGGAGGGAGGTGACAAAAATTCAGTGCAATTTCCACAGTTAGGATTAAGGCTTTCACCTCCTTGCTGAGGCTACCAACAGGAGAAGACTTTGGTGTAAATTGAAGTTTCAGCTTTTGTGCCATGAATACTTTTCCCCTGGGGAAAAGTTTCCTTTTTGTTAGAGTTGATGGGTGGCAATGTGTCTGGGTCTGTATGGGTCTAGACTACGTTTGAATCAGAGACTTGCAGGTGAAGCCTAGTTACTGACTACCTCTCAACTAGATTTCAGTAAATGTTACCCCCAGCTTCAATATGATTGCAATAAATGACTCAAATGAGTGTCCTCAAGTACCAGCAACCTAAAATAAATAAATAAATAAATGACAATTAAAAAAAAAAAATAAAAAAAAAAATGAAAAGCTTGTAAAGTAATTCGGTTAAATACAAATAGATTTGAAAAGGAACAATATTTAAACAGCTTAATTTAAATCATACCTCGTGGTACAAGATTACTTGTTGGTCAGCATGCGCTCAGGGAATTAGGAGATAACTCCACTTAAAATTAAGTGCATAAGATTGTTTACTACCTCCTTCGATTTTATCCATTTAGCCTAAAACTGCTTAAGGGAAAGAATTTCTCAAGTTTCAGTGTAATTGAGGCAACTTGAGATTAGCCATATGCTTTTACATACGTGCACCATTTTGTCCTTTAGAGATAATGGCAATGACACTGTCATCTTCATCCTTTAATATACTTCTATTTCATTTTTAATATGAAGCTCAATTAAGAAATAAGTATGACTAAAACAGGTATAAGAAAAATATTCTGAGCCTCCATCTATCCCCCAGATTTAAGTAGGAGAGAACACTAATTTAAGACTAGAAATTATTGATGCTTTTTACGTGGTTTCCTATTAATCAGCATCAGAATGAGAGCAATTTGCAAAATTCATGTGGCATCTATTAAACATTTTCTTCTAAGTAAGTAAATGAAAGAGATTTACTAATTTTGGTAGACACTTCATGAATTGGTAATGGGTGAGAGATACTAAACACAGAGGGACATATTAAATCTGTACAAAATGCAAAATGCTCCTCAGATCTCCACTAAATTAATTTAATCCCTTTTTGCATGTTTTAAGGCCCATCAGATTTTATAAATATTGATACAATATAGTGAATGGCTACTGTTTGCAAAGAAACGTTGGAGTATTTGTGTGTTAAAGGATAAGCATCACAGAGAAATGTCTGAAGTGTCTGCTCCAGTGTTAGATTTTTTTGGGACATTCTTCATTTTCACTGTGACCCTAAATCTGGCTGAAAAGGCTAGTTCACAGAATATTTCATTTTGGGCATCAATAGGCAGGGATGCCTATTTTAGAAATGTCTATGTAACAACCTTCAATTTTAATATCCCCCCCCCTTTTTTTTTTTTACAAGCTTTGTTAATTTATGGATATACAAAGGAAATCCATTCAGACAAAATTTAGAAAACTTTTCTGAGGTGACAAGCAGCAGTGAGTTAATGATAGTTTTCTACTTTTTTTTTAATTTTTAATTTTTGGATCAGCACAATCAATGTTCAAAATTCCCATTGGATCGATATGAACCTTTGTCATAAACTGTTGAGCTGACAAACTTGCTAATGTTTCTAGTCTGTCACATCCAATTGAAGCACCCACAGACCACATATCACAGCCTTATCTACCAGGAGTGGTCTGTGAATCATTGCGCTAGAATCGTGCTGTACCCTTTATGTGTCTTTGTCATATCTTGGGGAAGACAACATTTTTCATTTATTTTTAGAAATACATACTTAGTCACTGGCTTTACTTCCCTGACCTCTCCTTGCTCCCTGGTTGAGTTCTCATTTTGCCAGGAAGAAAAGCTTATCCACTCTTCTTATTTTACCATTTGTATTGCTTGTAGCATCCAAAAGAGCAGTCAGAGACAGAAACCAGTAATAAGAAACATGGTTATTTGTAGGTCAGTAGCACTGAAGCTGAGTGGGTTTACGGATACCACCAGAATACTGATGATAAAAGAGCAGTGCTTTAACATAGGTAAAGATTCACTGGCATTGAGGAGAAAAGGATGGGTTTAAAATTACAGAAAGCAGTATACCATGCACAAAAACAATCCATGGCCATGGGATGGGACAGCTATGTTCACAGTATGTTCTTCAGACAGAGACAGATGAAACCTTTTTTATGAAACCCAAATATTGGGAAGTGCTCACTTGAGTAACCTTGCAAACGGGCTTTCAAATGCATAAAACCAACCAAATCTGGGTTCTGCCCAAGCTTGTAACACAATTCCCAGAGACTTCAATCTGGTTCCAAATTCATCAGAAAACATAGCAGAGTTTTCAGTCCTTCTGACTAGAAAAACTGCTTTGCAATTAAGCTCTAAGTCCATTTGGGCCAATTGATGACTTCAAAACAGATGGAGATGAAAACTCAATTTCTTGCAGAGAGAGCAAATTTTGTTCCAGCACAAAACAAATATAACAAAATAAATGCTGACTTGCGTCATTACTAGAGGAAGGTGAAGAGGTTACTTCTTCTACCTGTCTCCTCACCTTTTTCTCCATCCCAGTGCATGGATAGAATCACAATCATAGAATTATAGGCGTGGGAAGGGACCTCTGGAGATCATCGAGTCCACCCCCAACTAAAAGCAGGTTCCCTACATTAGGTTGAGCAGGAAAGCATCCAGGCAGGTCTTGAATATCTCCAGAGAAGGAGCCTGCACAACCTCTCTGGGCAGCCTGTTCCAGTGCTCTGTCAACCCTACAGTAAAGAATTTCTTATTCATGTTTGTGTGGAACGTCCTGTATTCCAGTTTTTGGCCATTGCCCTTTGTCCTGTTGCTACACACCACTGAAAAGCTCCTGACCCTGTCCATTTGCATCCTGCACTTTATATATTTATAAACATTGATCAGATCACCTCACTCTTCTCCAGGCTGAACAGACCCAGCTCTTTCAGGCTTTCCTCATACAGGATATGCTCCGGGACCTTAATTATCTTTGTGTCCCTCCTCTAGATTCTCTCAAGAAGATCCCTATACTTTTTGAACTGGGGAGCCCAGAGCTGGACACAGTATTACAGATGTGGCCTCACCAGGGCAGAGTAGACGGAGGGATCAACTCCCTTGACCAGCTGGCCATGCTCCTTTTAAAGCATCCCAGGATCCCATTGGCCTTCTTGGCCACCAGGGCACATTGCTGGCTCATGGCCAACCTTTTGTCCACCAGGACCCCTAAGTCCTTCTCTGCAGAGCTCCGCTCCAGCAGGTCGGCCCCTAACCTGTATGGTTATTCCTCCCCAGGTGCAAGACTACACTTGCTCTTGTTGAACCTCAGGTTCCTCTCTGCCCAACTCTCCAGCCTGTCAAGGTCTCGCTGAATGGAGTACTGCCTTCGGTGTGTCAGCCACTCCTGCCAACTTTGTATCACCAGCAAACTTGCTGAGGGTGGACTCTATCCCTTTGTCCAGGTCGTTGATTAAGATGTTGAACAAGATCAGACCCAGTCTGTTCTCGGGGAACATCACTAGCTACAGACCTCCAGATAGCTGAGCTACTGGTGAGCCAGAAGTGCCAAAAGCTACAGCACAGTATTTCAATGTAATCCAAAATCAGAGGATGTTTTCTTGGAATTCCTGCCGCCACCTGAAACCATTTAGAAACAAATGAGATGCATTGCTCAAAGGGAGAGAAGGATGGCTCACTGGAGGGTTACTTCCCATTAGCCATACCATGATATTTCTGCCTGCTTGTCAGAAAGGACCAACCCCTCACCTTGCTTTGTAGGAATGACCCTGCAACACTTTAGGGAAATGCTAGCTTTTGTGAAAACAAAATAAAACAACAACAACAACAAAAACACATTTCCCCTTTGCTTAGAGTATCTCAACCTTATTCAGCTTCAGCTGGCAAGAAATGGAGGGAGCATAAATTCAGTTTTCCTCTATGGTTCTCTTTGTTATTTGTTACATTTAGCTATGCAGTTCTGCGGTGCCTAAACATCATCCCAACTTATGCATTATTTACTAGTTAATATTTCAAAACAGATGTCTCTAAATAAAATCATTTCTTTCCTCTTGCTTTTTTGCCTGAGGGCCAAATCTGGGGAACAGAACACCTCCTCTACAACATGCAGTAGACTAAATTATGATATTGGGATCACTGAGCTGCTGTCAGAGTTGGACCCTAGGACACTGAAAACTTCATAGCAGCATGTGTCAGTAACAAGTCAGTGTCAGTATTTCCTTGTTCAGGAGTGTCTTACATCTCTGGCTTTTAATCAGCCATTTTAGCCCAGAACACCTACAGATTTCAAGGACTATGTATTTCTTGCAGAGCTGTGTGGCAGAAAGTCATTGTATCAAGGGATGGTCTGGCTGGGTCAGAAAAAAAATCCCTGGAAACAAGCAAGTGCCCATCAGAACAGGCACAATTGTAATTGACTGAATGCAACATGAATTTAACCAATTTATTTGACCATGTGTTTAGCAAATATTGACTAATCTTTGGATTTTTTGAAACTGGTGTTGAATAGTTCATAAGATATTTGGATGGTCTTTATGTTTCTTTCCCCTCCATAGGTAATTATTTTGCATCATATTACTGATCTTTCCATTAGGTACTGGTGAGATTTGTGGACAAGCAAAAAGTTTCATAACAAGAACTTTCATGAGGTTGAAAAGCCCCTGAGACCCTGGCTCATAATCCTCTCCCCACCACACAAATGATGTGTCTCTTAAATCTCTGGAAAATAAACAGGCTTCAAGGAGAGCCCCCCCGCTGGCATTGGTTTATTCTCTGAAGTGCTTTGATGTTCAGGATATAAAAAGCACTCACATAAGTCAGAATGCTGTAGTTGTCTGTGATTATATTAAAGTTCATTGCAATTCAGAAGGGGATGGGTCAGATTTCTGGCCATATATGAATTAAAATGAACAGCTCTAGGGACTCTTGAAAAGGGTGCCAGAGAGAATCTAAGACTGGTCATGGTCTTCAGTGGTAACTTGATTACATATTCTGACTCATCATACTCAAATTATTAATTATATATTATATATATATATATTATATATATATATTAATTATTCAAATAAATACATTTGCTAAAAGAGGTAATGGAGTCTCCTCCCTGGAGACCTTCAAAAGCCACCTGGACATGGTCCTGAGCATCCTGTTGTAGGTGGCCCTGCTTGAGGGGCCATTATTAAATTTAATAATTTAAATTAATAAAATCTAGAAAAGGATTCCAGTGCATTTCTCAGGAAGATGGACCCAGTGGTCCCTTCCAATCTTAACCATTCTGTGATTCTGTGGAATCTGAAAGTTGATCTGGAATGCAAGAAGCATGTTTTTTCTTCTTTTATATGTGTGTAGCTATCTTTTTGTTGTTGTTGTTGTTGTTGTTGTTGTTGACACCACTCACTTTATATTTTCACAGCCTTCACAGAAAGAGTAGTTTGGACATAAACTTTAAATAAGTACACTAGGAGAAGAGGAAGCTTCTTCAGCACAAGATTACAAGATCAACCACCTCTGGTTGATCTTGTCTAAAGAAAGAAGCTCCTCAAAGAAGCTCCTCTGTGATCATGTCTAAAAGAAAACTTGAGATTAGAAGTTTTATGAGATATTTTCACTAACGTAGAAGGGTATCTGCTAATTTCATCTGTGCAAGGCTTTGCCAGTATACATGTATACGTAGTAGAGAGATGTCCCACCATGATAAGGTTATAAATTATTGAAAAGAAAAAACAATTGTCCTGTCCCTATTTTAATGAATGGGGCTCAAATGAAAAGGCACAAGGAAGCCATGGCAGCTTCCCATGAGACATCATGGTGTGCCTGGGGGAAAGATGATGTACTGAGTGCCTCTACGGTGTATGGAAAACATTGCACTATATTTTGTGTGGTGGTAGGAGGGAAGGGCTTATAATTCTGGGTGCTAGAAGGAGGAAAAGACAAACACCTACCTAATAAAATAGAGGAAGAAAATAAGCTGAAAATAGAGGATGAAAATAAGCTGAAGGCAGTGAAGACAGCCTGGAAAAATACATACTTTGGGATCTACCACTCTGAGTACAGAAGAAAGCCTGAAGTGATTAATTCATGTGCCAATAATCACAAAGCATATAGGAAGCAAAGTTAGGAATAATATCCTGCTGACTCTGTAGTCAGACCTGTAACCACAAAGCCATTTTTCTCACAGCTGTGCTCTGCATCTTACAATTTGCATACCTTCCCTATAGACTTCCTTGCCCCTACAACACTTGGCAAAGCACACATTCTGAATTTCAGGGAAATTTTCAGAAGAAAAACACAGACATTCCAGAGCTTGATAGGTAGCTGGAAAGGATTAAATTAAAATAAATAAATAAATAAATAAATAAGAGGAAAAAAACAACTGCCAGTGTACCTCATAACTAATAGCAAATTATCTAATTGTATAGGAGTCAAGACTAAAGTTAACTACTTTTTCACAGTTTTCTCATCCTTCGCCCTGCCAACCTCTGATATATGTGCACCCCTAGCAATTACCAAGTAGTTATCCACAACATTCACAAAATTAAGCAAATTGCAAATGGGCCCACTATGGGCAGTGCATGCCAGGCTTAGTTCTCCAGTGAACTACATAACGCTCTGCAGCATTTGGCCTCTCTCAGCAGGTACATTCGTTAAAGTGTATGAGCCTAATCTGTTAGAGTGAATGCACACAAATAAGCATGCTTGGTAGAGTGGAGACATTTGACTTTCATGAGAGATGAGGAGAAATAGAAACCCCAACTGCTCTGCCTTGGCTTCTCTCTCTTTCAGCAGCATCTGATGGAATCCAGGCTTTAGTCTCACACAGTTATGTGGCCTCCCTGGGCTTCTATCTCTGTCTCTATCATGCATGAGCATAGCATGAAAAATACCTAGAAGGGACCTGAAATGGAGTAAGACAGTTACCAAACATTTTCTGAAAGAACTGCTGAAACTTTAAAGGATGTTGTTGTCACCTCCCAGACAGCAAATGGGAATTGAACCAACCACAGTAAGAACGGTGGGGGGGAAATGGTAGTAAGTATTGAAATAAAAAACATCTCAACTGAGGCAAGACTGAGATGTCCATGTTTCAAGGGCTGGATTTCAATGTCCAGTTTCTGTTGAGTCAGTTCAGTCAGGTCTGTCCTTAAAAAACAAATCTGGTTACTTCCTGAGGCAGCTATTTTAGATGAGTCCATGAAATCTGAATGTCTAATGATTCTGCTCACTTCTGGGAGTTGTGCTGTCCTTGTGTGGCTTTGATGATAGGTTCTCCTCTGTCTCTTCTTGACTTTCTTCTGCACAGAAGCTCTGACGCCGCAACAGGGGGAAGAGAAGGATCAAAAAAAATCTCAGGCACAGCTAAATGAACAACTGCTGCTATTTCTGACAATACGCCTGCCCTTATCATTTGGCATTTGCTGACCACACTTCCAGCTTCACATACTAGAGAAGCAGTTAGTGTTGTGTTTTATCCACGCTGACGTATTTATTTATGTTGTATGAACAGTGACTCATCCATCTCTGCCAAAATGATTTAAGATTAGTCTCAAGCAAAGACTGGCTTAATGCAACTGGTACAGCTGAAGACAAAAGAGAAAAGGTATTTGCATCCTTATGCCATCTGGACAATATGGGATAATATACTGAAAACCTTAGAGAGATCATGAGAATATATTTAGCATATGCTGAATGTTTTAACTGTATTGTTCTGTAGCAATAGCTATATTGTCATTTTACCATCAACTAAAAATCAAACAGATATTAACATAAAATGCTGTAATCTGTGAAGCTCCCTGGACCTGTTTCCCAGGAGAAAAATAAATTGTTTGGAGACAAAAAGGCTGCTATTCTTCTCTGGGGATATACTCTAGATAATTCAGTCACTGAACACTGAGATATGCCTGACCGAGGAGGAAAGCATGGCGTGTCATTATCTAAAGAAGTTACTTATAAATATTATATTTATGTTATATTACAGTTACTTATAAATATTATACCCCCAAATTGCACCTGAACTGACACAAAAATTGGAAGGAAGAAAGTTCATGTAAGAAACCTTTGTAATCACAATGTAAAGTCCATGTCATCTATTCTTTTCCATCTTGAAGTTAGGTGTGTAGTGTAAACTTATCATCCAGAATCCTTCTATGGTCAATAGAGATGAATAGGCACCTACAGAGGGTGAGTCATCCTATCTATCTTAGGGAGGGATGAATCACCCACCAGAAGTGCATCTCTTTCTCCATTTTTGGTTTCAGATCTTAAGAGCAATATGAGCAACTGAAAGATATGTTCAGGTGTTTCCAAGTACACATGATGCCATAATAAAAATATTACCTCTTCTTAAAAACTCTGTCTTCCCTATATCTTCAGACAATCATGACAGCAGCAATAATGTTCTCTTCCTGATGACTGCAGAGAAAGTTCAGCTTAGCCTACAGCCTTTTCTTTCTGCTAGATAAAGTTAGGTGACATGAATCCCATGCAAACTGTTTAAAAACTATGTCTAAAAGTTACATGTACTTTTCCAAAGTCTATGAAGGATGCTTTGAACTCTTATTTTTCAGATACTTCAAACATTTATTTGATTAGGGGATATGTGTTCCTCTTTCTCTGAGAGTTGTCTAGGAAACATTAACACTTTCTTATCAAGCTTTGCCTACAATTGTTTTGGGATTAAAAATAAAATGTTTTAAAATGCCTTTGCTTTCTTTTGTTGTTGTTGTTTGCCTTTAATTTTTTTTTTCCTTTCTCCTTCCCCCACGGATTTGAAATTGTTTTCTGGCCATTTTCAAATAAACAATATAGGAAATTCAAATTTATTGCAATGTTCTTTAGGGAAATAATTTGTCAAACAACTAATATTATATCCTGACATCCTTTAATTCATAATCAACTCTTTCAAAAACTTAGGAGGAAGCTGAAAGGATAAGTTTCTAAGAATTACTATGAACATTATCCATCATATATTTGTCATATGTGGTCTATTTGAGACAAATATTCTAATAGGAAAATATTAATTTGCCTGAACAGGAATGTCCAGGGAATTGAATTCTGGGGAAACTTCTAATTTAGACAACTGGACTGAAGTGATCCAAGTTTCAGATTGTGGCTTCATTTTTAATTGTTTTGGTAGTTTGTTGATTTTGCTCTAGTCTTTGTATGAATGTCCATAACAGAGACCATATACCTGAATTTTCCTGAGTGTGACCACACTTTCAAATGTGGATAGAAGTTTTTATCCATTTGCCTATGCTTATCAGTTGGACAGAATTCATAGGTCAGCTGTTACTGTGAATGGTCAGGAAGGCCTGTTAGACTAGAATGAATTAATGAATCCCAATATCTGCAATAAGAGCACTAAATTTACTGATTGAATTTTCATTTTCATTAAGCACGTCCAGAGGAACTACACAGTACAAGTGCAAGACAATTCACTAAAATGTTATAAGCCTGTTTCTTTAATCCATTTTTTCTAATATTAGACAAGAATGAAGATGGTGTGAACCAGTACTATGGCTGAATTCCTCTAAACTCATTAATGAAAAGTGCAACAAGTTTCAGCTAGTGAAAAGTGACAGATTTCCATTGTCTCTTTGAGTGTCATGTCAACATGTACTGAATGAAATTTTGGCATAATGAACAGAGATATTAAGATACAGCCGAATGTTTGATGACAAAACCCAGCATGTCAAGCCAATGAAAAACTGTAGAAAAGCCATTAAAAACCATTTTAGCACTTTGGAAATGGAGACTACATTAAAAAGTTTAAGTGGACTAATTACTTGAATTACATTACATTACAAACCTAAGCTGGGTTTTTACAGCCCTGTATTTCAGTCCTTGCTGTTTCTTGCTAATGAAGTTGGCTATAAAATAAACAGGATGATGCTCTGTTTTTTACTGACCTGACAAACATAAAGACTTTTTACTACTCAGAATGCAGGGGGATGAGTACTGAGTTAACAAGCTCTGTGAAAACCTGCGTTCTCCAAGCTGTAGGAAGAAGCGGTATTTGTACATATCCCAGAAATTTGGCTGAATTTACAGTCAAACATGTCCATCTCCCTATCCAGGGAGTAAAGAAGTCATGCTTTGGCACTTGTCTCATTTCTAGATGGCTAGCCATGTGACAACGCTAAAAGCAGGATCAAAGTGATCTCTTAACAGTAATCCTAAGGAAGGTTTTGTACAACTAAGTATTAAAGTTCACTATATCTGATAGTGCAGACTGATCAAGGAGGATCTCTTTATCTCTGATACTGACACTGATATTGCAGTCCTCATACAGCATTATTGATCACTGTGTTTCTCCTATTATTTGGATGGGCAAAGGGTCATGCAAATAGAGCCTAGGTAGTAAAATCTGCTCCCCGAAGCATAACTCTGATTCTATCCAGCAACATCTCTCCAATTCCAGGGGAGAAAAATTCTTCTAGTAGCAGTAAAGAGTAAAACAGGGCATAAGGGAACCCAGAGTCTCTCATTCCTCATATTTCGAGGACTTTACAAATACAGCTGCAGTAGTAAGATCTTTGCTTTAAGCTATCAGATTCAAGTAGTGCAAAAATGAATGCTATCAATCAGTGGGTAAGGAACTCCTTACAATAGGCTGATTACCATCATTGGATATGTTATCCACAGTGTTGAGATGATGCAAGATTATCAGAAGCCTCTTGCTTTAGTCTTTTCACAGAAAGGTTAAGCCTGCTAATTGTTGCGTAGCATTTTTGTTTTCTTCTTCTAAACAGGCTTCATTTTTGCAAGCAGAGTGATTAAAAAAGGCATCACCTAGTGCAACTGGTATGAACAGTAGGGAATCCACTGACATCAGCATGTGCATGCTGGGACACAGCCAGATCATTTTATTATCATGGAATTCATTAGCAGACTTGGAGCACTGCTAGGTTTGCTTGGATGATGTATCATTTATGACACACTGCACAGGATAACAAGAGCCCTTTTCTTTTTGGGAAATGGCAGGCTTTTCCTCTTGGGCACAGTATAACTGAGAGTAGTTTGCAGACTGTAGTTTTTGGATGACACTTCTAACAACCTTAGAGAAAAACCTATGAAACCTACCCTTGGCTTTTGGTGAACTACAATCATTAAAGCTGATGATATTCTACAAAAGAAATCTGCATGGTAAAATATGACCATATTGACCTTCAGATAATCCCTAAGAAAAACACAAATTATTGTGATTTATCTGTTTTTATGATAGATAAGATTTATTTATGAACTGTTTCTAAAAAGAACTCAGGGAACCATTTCAAAACCTTCTGTCAAACAACTGAAATACACTAGTGGATGTTTGATAGTTACCACCGACTTAACTATAAGATGAACACTGCAGTTAGCAGCCTGAAATCAAGTTCTTATTTTATGATTTCCATTGCAGTTTCTCTGTGATGTATTTTATTTCACACTGCCAGGTTCCTGACCATTTCTTAGTGGTTTAACATTGATCCAAATTTTATCCACTTGGCTTAGGTACACATAAAACCTCTCAGATGCTACTCTGATGAGATAGGACAGTGTTGCTATTTCTCTCCTAGAGCAGCAGAATTGAGGTTCAGAGAAGCCAGGTACTCTTTAGAAGTTGCTTTCAGCATCATGAATTTAGTGGGAAAAGCTCTCGATGCAGGCACCCAAACACTTAAAAGAAAGGAACTACTTACCCTATATTCTGTATGTTCATCAGGCTTAGAAATCTCCCAGTTACTGGTTTGTTTGTTTTTTTTTTACATAGAAATGATTATGGACCATGTTTGCTTTCAATGAAACAACATTAAATTAAATGCAGTACTGGGGCTCAGAACATTTGTTTTTGTTCTATTACTGGTGTAAACACCAAACCATCATACTATTTAATTAACAAAATATCAGATCAGTGGCATAGGAGAAATAGAAGAGAACATCATGAGAAAAACAGCAGTCAAAAGAGTTTGCCCTGGAGAAAGAAACAAATGTAGAAAGCAATGATAATTGTTCATCTTCCAGTAAGTTTGGGGAATCAAAACTATGACATTTACTCCTGAATTTATAGGCAGCTGAGATGAAAGATTTAAATTGTTTATTAAAAATAAAGAAAGAGAAATTTTATTTCACAGTCTCTCTGAATAGATGATTTATGTTTGGGAAGGAATCCAAGACTTTATGCATCTTGCAGACTTCGTGAAAGGAAATTTGCTCGAGAGCCAGCTTGTTGGAAGAGAAGCAAAGTCATAGAATGTGTGATGTAGCAAATTGCAGGAATCATGTGCAGAACTTACTGAAGAGATTAATATGTGGATGACGGTAAAAATGCACACAAAAGCTATTTTTCTTCCCCAGGCTGCAATACATAGCAAACACTAAGCTAGTCATGTTTTGGTGTTCATTATCTACGGGTAGTTAATTTAGTTCAAATGCAGACTAGTAAAAGTAACTGCAAAAACTCCCCAGTAAAATAGAATATTGTAGGCCGTGTGTTCACCAATGAAATGGATGCTGCTTGGATCAATGAAGTTGAAAAACAGGGTGATGGGTGTTGTTAGACTTCCTATGTGCTTACCACCTCTAGAAAGAGACACCACCTACATCTTTATTTAGATTGTCATGTGTTCTATCATCTTACTGAACTACTGTCTGGCTGAACAGACAACAACAGGATTATATACCTCTGTCTAATGACCAAGTTGGAGCTGGATTAGAAGGAGGTGTCTTTGGAGTCCTGTTTAGCACTTATATAGATGGGCTATGCCTAAAGATAGATGTGTGATGATATTGGTCATAGTAAATATCATAACAGAAAGAAGTAAGATGTTAAGGACTGTCTTCTTGAGTTAAATCCTACAATCCTCCAGCATTCATTTATGGAGCTGGGATGTTAGGGGGCTATTGGAACTTCAGGGTTCTCCAAGGAATTTCTGTAAGCAGAAACCTCCCAGGCTGTGAGTTGCGGCTTCAGGGCTGGATGAGGCTGTCCAGCCATGCCAGAGCTGTGTCTTGCCCTAGCATTTAGCTGAGAGAAGTTGTTTCTCATCTTACTTCAGAACTGCTGAGATCTTAAAAGCAATTATGTCCAAGAACGGTTTCCTGATTTTAATTTACCAGAAGGGATGGACCTTGTGATGCCAACTCTGCAAGCTTTATGTTCACGAGAAGGTCATTTCAGGACTGGCAAGACGAAGCCTGTTTGAAGAGAGAGTTAATCTAAACACACTGAGATTTAGAAACGTAAGTTCAATTTCTGATTTTTGCAATCTTTTTTTTTTTTGTCTGTTCCCCCCACCCCCCCCCCAAAAAACAGCTGCCACTTAAACTCAGATAAGCAGCCCCACAACTCCAGTGATGCATCTGAGTTGACACTTCAAAGGAATGTGAAAATAACTACCTCAAAGTGAAAACATCTGCCCCCCAGTGGGAAGGAGGAAGACAGAAAGGGAGAGGGAGAGAGGGGAAGAGGAGGAGAGGGAGGGAGGGAGGGAGGGAGGGAGGGAGGGAGAGAGAGAGATTGGTTGAATCATAAGCTTTAAAGTTTTGGGTCTGAGAGTTTTTTCCCAGTATTTACTATTTAAACTAGTTAAGCACTGATTATTCTTTTCAACCATTTAAATGTTAATCCATTATTAAATGGGTTAAAGAGGCTCTGAAAAATTCATGACAGACTTTGTAACTGCCAAAATAAGACTCTCAGAAAGTGTTTTTAGAAGGAAGGAATCTAATTAGTTCATTGGTTAATGAAGTAAATCGAAGGAGATTGGCTATGGAACCAATCTCATTCATTGCTTTCATGAACTCCTAAAATGGAGTAGGAAGTTTCTCTTCATGGCCCGGTTATTGTCCCTGTGGAAAGCAAGAGGAAAAATGTAATTAGTGTCTGGGATAAATGGTGACATATTTTGTGACATGCTGAAACTGCCTTGGCAGACACAGTATGATATAGTATAATAATATAGTATCACAAATGTGATATAACAGAGCCCCGTATGTTTTAAAGGGGAAAAGGAGGCAATGCTTAAGTTTCCATTGAAATCAAGTTATAAAAGGCTGCTGGAAACATCATCTTATGATTATCTTTAAAACTGTTTTCTTGTATCTGTGCTACTATGATTTATCAGAATGAATACTGCAATTAACTGCTCTCCTACATTTCTAATAATTAAAAATTTGAACCGATCTGCAGGCTAAATGTTGTTCTCATCTGAGCAAGCTAAAGATATAATAATTAAGTTGAGGATAGGGTTCAACTTTTTTCTTTTAGCAGTCTCTATTCAGCTAATGATCTTCCATCCTGGAAACCTTAACAAGCCACCCACCTCCAAAGCCTGTGTCACACATAGAGCACCATAAATTTCTCATACATAAACTAGTGGAAAAGCTGTGCAAACTGGTATCATTAATTGTCTCTTTCAGCTCCACTGGGCTATGGAAAAGGGGTGTAAGGATTTGGCCAGAAGCAGACAGTAACCGGCCCTGCACATATTTCAGTAGGGATGACAGGGGAAGCTCAAGATGATGGATAGTGTAGCAAACATATCACTGCTTTGTGAGATGCTGGATAGAGAAACGATAGTCAGCTGTTGCACAGACCAGTATAAATAAAACACTCAGGAAGGACCTGTGATCCTGTTTTAGCAAGAGAAGCTTCCCAACCACTTGGAACAAAATCCCATTAAATACGAAGTAATGTTTCTTGCTTGGGAGTGAAACTTTCTATCACGAGGTTGGAGTTTGGGGCTGAATACAACAGTAGATGTGATATTAGTGGGTGATTTTTTACATAAATGGCATGCACACTTGAAGTTATGCAGCCTGGTCTCCAGAGGATTCATCAGATTTAAGAATTATTGCAGTATTGTATTTGAGTGAAAGGCCAAAGAAAAGGAGCATTTATCTTATCAGGATATTGACTTTCTTGCAGTACTGTTGTGCTACTTTCTGGGGATGTAATAACACAATGTAGTGTTTGCATAGCAACAAGGTAAAGGTTTCTTTTTTAAATGCATGGTTCTTCCCTGAAAAAGAAAACCTAACACCATGGCAACGCATCGTGATTTCTCCATCAAATATACTTACGAAAAGAATTCTGCTAGATTTAGGCATCATTATTAAAAAGAAGAGAGATATTAACAATCTTGCTTCCAGGTTTTTTATATTCATAAGGATTATTACCACCACTTTATTTATTAGCTAAGTATTTATATCTGTACAGACTCCTACAATATTCTTCCTGCTAACCCTCCTGCTCTTTTACCATCTGTCATTTCAGTGGAAACAGTAAAACTGAACTTTTTTTTTTTTTAAAGCCTGCTAAAAATCTGCTGAAAACAGACAAGCTCCACCCATTTGAGCTTTTAGTTAAAAAGCATGTGCAAGCCTTTATCAACATATCTAAGGTAGACAATGTGTGCACATCTGCACCAGGAAGAGCAGTTCCTCCACTGGTGCAGTAAGTGCTTTACCTTCCCACACAGTCTCTATGACTGCAGAGTCTGTGCATCAGTTTGTGAAATAGAAATAAGAGCTGCCAAAGAAAACCATCTTTTTTAAAAGCCTGGACCTCCCTCCAAATGACTGACTTCAGAAATTAACAAGACCAGTGGGATTTTTTTTAGCTACACGAAAAGAAAAAGTCTGAAAATCATCTTATTTCGTTAATAGCTAGTGCTTGGCAAATGATTTTCACGTTTTCAAATCTTTTATTATTATTATTATTTTCCTTATTTAGTATGTATTTCTCTCCTCTGTTTGCATGTGTGAGGAGGTGTTACACCTGTTTATTGGTTGGCTGATTTTATCTGCTGTGGATTTTCTCTGAATATGTTAAGGACTGGCAGTGGTTGGGTACCACTGATTTTACGTGATGGTCAGCTGTGGTGGGGGGTCATAAAGATGATAAAGAGAGGTTTCAGTGAGGATCCCTCTGAGTAACTCTTGAAAATGTGATCTCTTTCCAAATGATGACCATAGATCCAGGAGAACTGGCCCCAAAACTGAGCCCTGGGGGACACCACTAGTGACTGGCCTCCAGCTAGATTTAACTCCATTCACCACGACTCTTTGGGTTTTACCACTCAGACAATTCTTTACCCAGAGAAGTGTGTGCCTGTCCAAGCCACGAGCAGCCAGTTTCTCCAGGAGAATGTTGTGGGAAACTGTGTCAAAAGCTTTACCAAACTCTAGGTAGACAACATCCACACCCTTTCCCTCATCCACCAATTGTGTCACCTTGCCATAGGAGGAGATCAGGTTAGCCAGGCACGACCTGCCTTTGATAAACCCATGCTGACTGGGCCTGTCGCCTGGTTGCCCTGTAGGTGCCACAGGGTGGCACTCAAGATGATCTGCTCCATAACCTTCTCCAGCACCAAGGTCACACTGACAAGCGTGTAGATCCCCAGGCCTTTCTTCTGGCCCTCTTGTAGACAGGTGTCACATTTGCTAACCTCATATGATCTTGTTCAGCCCACAGTGGAAGAGGTTTAAGCTAAGATGCACCCTCCTGCCTTTGCCTGGCACTGCAACTGCATGCATAATCAGTGACTAAGATTTAGCAGAGGTGTGGGAACTTAATACGCCATAAAAACCTCGATTGTGAATCTGAGCCCTTGTTCTATTTATATCCCGTTCTGCCACCTCCCAGCTAATTGTGCATGCTTCCTTAGTGAATAACACCTCTTATGATAGGAAACGCTGATGGAAAATGCAAGTGGCAGTTCATACTTCACATGCTAAGCTCTCTGCAAACTTTGCAGTTAGCCTCTGATTAATTTTTTTTTTAATCACTTTCTTCTAATGACCGTGATTGACTTTTGGAGTGGACTTAGTCTTCAGATTCTTGGCATGTATGCATACACTGCCCCATTCATGTGACAGCGAGTGGTCTGGTAATGAATGGGCTTTGTTACACAGCCTCCGGAAGAACTTTCCATAAAAGTATTAGAGGAAAATCTGCTCCAATTCTGGACATCTTTTAAAATATTTTTTAAATATAATCTTTCCAGCAAGAAAATTGAATTTCTGTGAAGCTAAGCGAGCCATGCAGGCAACATGGCATAAAAAGTGATCATAAATAAGTCTGCCTTTTAATATAATGCATTTAGAAAAATCTTTTATAGAGCATTCATATCCCTGCTCAAGGCAATCTTTCTTTCTGGTAGGTATAGCTGTAAAATACATACACGGTGAAAGCAAAAGGGCAGAATTATCTCTAATAATGAGTAGATTAATTGGCAGTTTCAGCCCTCATATATGTATATGACCACTTCTTCCAGCCAAGACTGAGCAGACATCACCTTCAATTAAATATCACTGGTCAAGCCCTACCAGTGATGAAGTTTAGAGTCTTGTACTCAGCTATTGTAAGGAACTCTGAAAGGTCAGAAGAAAATTGGTCTCCATATAAACTTGTCAAGTATGAGGCAATTCTACAGCTTTAACCCAAGACGTATTAGCATTTAAATGCAATTGTTGCAAACATGTAATTCCCCAGAATTCACAAACTTCTGTAAAATGAAATATTTGCCAGATTTCTAAAGGGACTATTTCCATGGGGATCAGATTAAAACACTGTTTAATTTAACACCTGGCCTTTTTACCATAAAAATGTTTGCATCAAAGTGTTACATATTCAGTACATTTGTAATTTTTAATCATTGAGTTTTTCTTGTACTGAAGTTTTTACTCATTTGAAAGAAAAAATGAGCGTGGGAGTTATAAAGAGGATTTAGCCAATACTCTGAGTCTCAGTTGGAAAATATCATTCAGAGAATTTTAGGAGGAACAGCTATTCCAAAAGCATTTTATTCTGTGATGCATTGCTCCATTTCCCTCCCTCTGTCGATAGATATGAGCCATCTTCCTCTCCTCCACTTCATTTAAGCGAAACAGAGCAGTTCTGCTTTCTCTGAATGGTGTCTGTCATCCTGGAGTATGCTTACCGACCATGCCAACTGATAACTCTTGAGACAGCAAATGTCCCCAGATGCCCCTGACCCGAGTAATCTGGAGAGAAGCAGATAGAAGAAGAGTCAGTCCATGGATGCCCAAAGCTGACAATGCAGGTGGAATTTATCTCATGTGACCTCACATGTATAGAATGCAGGTATTTACACTCTACCTGGTCATCCCAGTTTCATTTTATAAAGCAAGGGACAGAAAGGTACCTTTTCAGTGTACCATTCAACTGAACTATTTTGCACCAATCAATTTTACACCAAGATTAATGACTGAAGCCAACTGCTGGGGCAGCTATGTACAGGGGATGCCTCCTTAATGCTTTTTCCTTCACACTAGTCCCATGGAAATAATCCTAGTTTACTTGAATACAGGAGAAGAGTCAGGATCCTGATTTATCAGGAGGAGAAAGCACTGAATTTGTGCATGCATCAGTGTATCTGGAGTTGGAACAAGCCCTGAGGGATGATTAGGACTGTCTTTAATAGAAGTCTATGTGTAGTCCCTACAGAGAACCATTTTTTCACCTGAAACAAGGTGAAAAAGTGTTAATTAAATATCACTTTTCTACCTGAAACTAATACCTGGACCACCATGGCATTTGGATTTCCATTCAGGAGGGGCTGTGGATTCTCTGATGTAAATTAATGTAACTTCTTCCTCTTTCTCTCCCACACAATACAGATGGCAATTTCTTACTTCGTGGTTAATTTATTGGAGCTCTTTACTATTCTGCTTTGCTATGACAAATTGCCTTCTTAAATCTTTTCTTCTTTGTACACCATCAGTTGCCCATTCTCAAAATACAGTACTACATCTTTCTGGGTGCCAGTGGTTAGCAGAGCTGTGTGCACTACTCTGTGGCACTCCTGATAATGTAAGCATGGTATCTGCTTTCAATATTGCCATCTAGCAGCAGAATGTATATATAGATCTATAAATATGCTATTGGGTGCTAATAAAGCCCAGTATAAACCCAGCTTCATGAGTCTTTTGGAAAACAAACAAACAAGAAAACATAAAACCATGCTGCTCTTTCAAAGCACATGCAAATACGAAATTTCTGCACTTCTCTGCTGATTCCAAATGTTACTCCCCTCCAAAATCAGTGTGTAATCTGCCTGACACTCTGTAAATAAGCACAGCACTTCTATTCAGCCTATATCTCTGTGCTACCAGGTTCTTCAGTTCAGTTCTGTCATGGCCTGCCTTTCAATTTCCAAGCAAACAAGGTCAACGAAGCTGGCAGCTGCTAGTTAATTCACTATAATAAGATTTTGATTGCTTTCCTGGAGCAGGGAGTATGCAGGGAGACAAGTACATTATACTTTTGAGTGAAAGCAAAAGACTATTTCAAGGTCTTCTTTAAATGTATTTATCTTTAAAGATAGGAATACCAAGTAATGATTAAGTAAATAATGACACCTTAACTTCACACAGCAAGCTGTAATAAACAAGCAGCCAGTAAGAGGGGTTGCTAAGAAGTAGGGACCTCTTCTATTTTATTTATTTATTTATTTTAATGGAGAGGTTGACTGGTATACTTATTCTTGAATAAAATCTTACTTTACCACTGTATTTAAAAGGAAAGTTATATTATTCTGAAAATGGGACAGGGAAGATATTCTCCCTACCGATGCCTGACTCAATACTATTCCATGCACAGTCTTATCTTAAATCCATCATAGTATCCCAGAAGTTGTTATTGGAGATAATATTGTTTCTTCATCACGGATCGGGATAAATACATAGGATGTATCCTCAATAAACTTATAGATGATATTAAGATGATATTAGGGGAACAACTGGCTCTCCAAACAATAGCATTTCAATCATGAAGGATCTTGGGGAAAATAAATAAATAAATAAATAAAATAGGCAACTGAATCAAAAGAAACTTCTGAGGTTCAGAAAAGAGAAACGCAAAGCTCTACATCTCAGTGTGGCAAGCCCATGCACAAAACCAGGCTGGGAATCAAGTGGTGGAATAGCAACCCTGCGGAGAAGAATGTGGTGGTTACAGTTCATGTGATGCTAGCGGTGAGTCAACACTCTGCTCTGGTTGTAAACAGAGGAAAACACATTCTGGGCCATGCTGGGAGGCTTTCTGGGCAGCTGGGAAGGTTTGGATTGAACATAAGGAAATAAAATCTTCTTTACTAGAAGGAAAGGCAACGCTGAAACACGTCACCAGAGGGACAGTGGAATCTGTACCATTAGAGGTTTTCACAGTTCATATATACGAGGCCACAGCTGACCACATCTACCATTAAGCACAGTCCTATTTTAAACATGACTCGAGAGATCCAGAGGTCCCTTCCAAGGCTTAATGCTGTAATCTGAATTTCTGAGCCCCAGTGATTCCCTCCAGAGCACTAATTTGTAGCAGAATCATGTCCTGTGGACAGGACATGGCTTTACTGAACATCCCACTGTTTCATTTCATTCAGATAGTCTGCAACTAAACCACTGTCTTTGTAAGGACCATTTAGGAATTTCCCAGGAGGCTGCATGGCTCCATAGAGAGAGTTGTCAGACAGTATTTTTTTTCCCCCAGGAAAAGTTTAAATAGGGTAGACTATATCACCCCTATTAGACTGCATTGCTGAAGAAAATACAGGGACATGTACTGTAGCCGACAGTACACAGAAGGGGTTTGAATTATATCTAAGGTACACGGTGACATGGTGCAGAGGTGTGGTGGAGTTTAGCTTCCCATCAACATGAAGGCACCACAAAAATACTTTCACCTCTAGAAAGATTAAGCTTGCTTTTGAAATACAAATTATGTAGATTAAGTCCTCTCAATATTACAGTGCAAGACAAAAACCAACAACGATACAAATACTGGACTAGTGAATATACAGGACTGAAACTGTGACTTTGAATCCACTTCACTAACTCCTGTTGAAGATGTAGGGACACCTACATCTTTCTAACACAGTTACTGTACCTGCAGATACTGTTCCTACAAGGTATTAAAATAACACATAATAGAAAGACTGGACAACAGCATTTACTGCTCTCTGTGCAACTGTCTGGCTTTGAAGATTTATTTTTTTCTTTTTTTCAGTCCAAAAGACAAAATTTTTATTTAAAATTCCAAGATCCCAGTTTAGTTGCCAGGACAGGGCAAACTCTTCCTTTGGAGGACAGAACACACTCAGATTGTTTGGAGTCAATTAATAAGGATTAGCTGTATCTTAACAGCATTTCATTAAGTCTTGCTGTGAACATTTCCATAGGCGCTCCACCGCTGCTCTTGGGAGGTTTTGCTGCTCTTACATGTGCGGCTTGGAAGTCCCAGGAGTGGAGGGTTATTTACTGCTACTCATCCATTTCCAGGGGTTTCCCTGGAGATACTGTACGATATAAGGCGTTCCTTGGGCTGAGGTGGGAACCTACTTGAATCAGCATTTCCAGAGAGGTCATGCAATTTAACCACGACAAGGTCCCTGCACACAGCAAGGTTTGTTCTGGTGAGCCAATACTTTATGAATTTCAAAATAAGAAACCAGGTTCCCAAGCAGGGCATATACGAGAACAGCTATGAACTTAATCCACTATAGTGAACAGCTTAAAGTTTTTATTATATCCTTAATTTTCTGTTGTAGAGCAGCTGAGAGTGCAGATCTTTTCCAAGAATTAATAGCCCACAATGGTTCTACATATCAGATAAAGACATTTGTTAATGTACAATCGGGGAAACTGAGGCACACATGGGTGAAGAAAGAATATCTAGAAGTGTTGCTCATCGGCACTGTCCTATTATAGAGCCAAGGCAGAATTATTTCATTTTAAAAGAACTTTTTTTTTTTTTTTTAAATGACATTGCACTATTTGAGGAGTTAATGGCAGATTTAACCAACGTGAAACAGACCCCATGGAAAGCAAATTACTATTGCAGCACATACTGATGCCAGTCACACAGCACTCATTACAGAAAATCAGTTTATACCTTAAGGAGGAATTAATATATTTTGTAGTTTAAAATAAAACAATTGTCTATTTTGTTTCTCCTAATGGCCAGGTAAAAGCAAGATATCATGATATCCAGACACAGCTTCTGAGGACAGCATCAGATCATTCCTTTCCTACCTTTGTTGATCTATTTAGCATTCTCATTTTCTAAGCACCATTTAGCCATTGGTTAATATACCCAAGTACAATTCCTATTGGTTACAAAAATCAAACATATACCAGCACTTAGCATCATGTTTTTAATGCTATTACAGCTTAACCCTGCCTTTTGCTACTACCAAAATCAGCTTCAGCAAACTGCTCAGACCATCTAAATGACAAGACTTCATAACACATTAACCAACAAAAAAGGTTTCATTAATCTTTGCTAACAAGGTACCTACAATATAACCCATCCCCAAATTTTTGCTTGCATTGCTGAAAAAGTCTGAAGATCCAGTCAATTCTGCAGAACTAGAAGACTAGAGACATGTGACCACTGAGGAAGTTCAATGGATTTTTACAGAATTCAGACTGGGTTCTCAGAGCCTTTTTCCAGGCAGGTTTCTGGGAGGACCAGAAACACAGATGTTGTGTTCTATGGCTTGATGCTCATCCCTACATTCTGGAAAGCCTGTCCTAGGCATTTTATGCCTGGGAGCAGAAGATACTGGATCCCAAGCCACGAAAATCTATCATGCCTATTCCCTTCCTGCCATTGTAATAACCACAGCATAAAGACCAGAAAGCATTTGTTTGCCAAATTTCACTTGATATTTTTAGTCTGTGGGCAATCATGAATTTCTTTCTTTATTTATTTTTAAGCTGATTTGGACTAAAGCAAGTAACCAATGCATGGAGGCCTTTGAAAAGGACAACATGCTTTTCAGATCAGTCTGCCACAGAGCAAAATATGCCTCCTGGCCTCTTTGGATAGCCTGTGCCATTGCGCTTACTGAGGGAGGCAAAGGACAAATAAATAAGATATAAACAAAGTAAATAAAAGTGATGTAAGATCTCCTTTTTTTCATAATTGTCTTTTGTTGTCTGCAATTGGCTTTATGCTTTGTTTATTTCACAAGACAGAAGTCAAATTAAACTATGAGAAGCATCAGAAATCTTACTTTGATGGTATCTGTTGGACTTCTAACTCCCTGGTAAGCTGCAAACAGAAATACTTCTGACCAGGCTCTGATCTATTTTGCACCATTCAATGTCCAAATTCAAAGTCATTACTCTTCTTTTGACTTAATTGATGGGTAACAAATAGTAGTGGCTAGGTTACAGGCTTGGGAGAATCAAATGCACCAATTTATGCTTTAGCAGAAATTTCTGATAAATTTCTGCTCCTTCCTTGCTGCATAACCTTGAGCAGAAGGTTTCAGCTCCTGTGACTCAGTTTCCACTCTTCATAAGCAAGGTAAGTTAGGTAACGTAACTATCTTTTCTCTATCTTTATAGCAGACAGCAATAGTATCCCTTTCCCACATCTAGGCTCCAGGTATTACGCCGTGGTGAATAATATAAAGTATGAGAGAAATCAGCCCCAAAACATTTTTTTAAAAAGCTCCAATACCTCATTCTCATTTGTTTCTGCAATTTAGGGAACATACGTTCCACAGTGCACTGAGCTATTTCTAATATGCCCAGCTGTGCAGGTTGATAGGCTAGAGATAAAACGATGCTGCTAATGAAAAACAGCTGCTCATTAGTCATGAGAAAACTGGGTAGGATGTTTAGAGATACAATTATTTTTACTGTGCTTGTCCCTTTTACAGTTATACAGAAATTATATTATTATCAAATCATGTTAGACGGCGTCTCAGGTTGAACATTTTAAAAATGAATGTGGTTCATTAACAACATGATGAATATTTAAGCAGGATTACAGAGCATAATGAACTTCCTTTAATTTTTTTAAATAGAAAAAGCCCAATAAATTTGCTAATATTTCACTAGCTAATGTTGCAATTAGGTGTGCAGCATCTTTTCCCAGCTTTCTCAACATCTCTCTCTTTTTTTTTTTTTTTTTAACTGCTGACTCTGACTTTAATTCTGATGCAAAGGGCTGAAAAGCTGTTGTTTTTCTTTTTGTCTGTGTGTTTTTTTGGTTGTTGTTTTTTGTTTTTCTGTCTTGAACATCAATCAGAAACAGGCTAATACCTTAGGTCTAATCTAAGAGCTATACAGCCACCTTGTCTGTGAGAAAAAACCCTGGTAAGGAAAAGAAGCAGAGCCAAATAGTCTGATCTGATGCCCTGTATCTCAAAAGTGAAAGAAAATTGAAACCTCATCCTCTGGGTAACCTTTTCTGTGATCTCATCGTGTTTCTCACTAGATTGACTAGAATTTCATAACAGCACAAGACTTTCATCTTTAAGATTCTTCCACATTGTCTGAGGAAAAATAAAATAAAAAAAAAAAACACATAAAAGGAGGAAAATAAACACACTCAGGAGCCTTGGAAATAAGAAAAATAGAAAGAAACAAGAGAATATCCCTATTGTTAAAAAATATTCAAAAGATCTAATGATTTCACTTCCAGAGCTCCATTTATTTGAAGTTTGGACCCCTATACTGGAAGATTGGTTGTGGAAATTTAAATCTTCCTGCCACGAGTGGAGTGGGTTTAGTGATTTTTAATCTGCTCAGATCGAACGATCTTCAGCTCAATTTACTCAACGCCAAAAAACAAACAAAAAAAAACACAAGCAAAAAAACAAACAAACAAAATAACAGCAAAACAAAATAAAACCAACAGGATTGACTGTAGTTCTGCCTAAGTCTCAGGGGACAAGTCCTTCTCCTGTTCTCTCTTCCTCTCCAGACTTATAGTTTGAAAGTAGGGATGCCCCAAGACAGAATTTTAGGCAGACCCAAAAATCCTAATTCAATAGTTTTGAAGAAAAATTTTAAGAGTTAAGCCTGGCTGAAAATATCCTTACCAAAAAATTAAATTTAGATAGAAAGTTGAGCCAAGCTGATACTGTGCAGAAGAAGCTGTCTGACCATGGTGGAAGAGGAATTGGGGCACTCTTCTGAACCTTTCCCCAGGTACTGCAGGGCTATTTGTAGATACCTGCTTCTTGTGAAAGACATTTTTATTGTATATCATGGGAGATACATGAGGAAAAAGTCTTTTGCCTAAACATACAGATCAACATGTCATGAAACATAAATGTCTCTATCTGCTGGTAGGACCAGAACTGGAAGTAGCAACTCCATCATAATGCTAATTCATTTATCTGGAACATTTGGAGTTTACCAACACCTGTCTGCTGAGGAGAAACAGTGAAAAACTGAATCATAACAAAACTTCAATATTAATAAATGCCTTGAGCCAAATTATTTTGTTATCCCTCACATTCCAGGTAAAATAAACAAGAGAAATTATCTACAGTAAATGAGAATCCTAACCTTGGGACAAAGTCTTTGTGCAAGATGCTGTATAAACATCAAATAAAAAGAAAGTTACAGTCCTAGAAATCTAATAGACTCAATAGTTAATAAAAGATAAACAGGTGGAGATAGAGACTGGGAAGAATGAGAATTTATTGTTTATTTGGAGATGAAAGACTTGTTGACAAACTACCTGTGTTCGAGTTTTTTCATGAGTTTCAAAACAATGGAGAATTTTGAAGAATAAGGAAAATATTTTGCAAGCACAGAGAAAGAATTCTCCCAAAAAGAAAAGAGGGCCAAAGAGCTGGCAGACACAAATCTGAGAGGAAACATGGTACTCACATGACATTATCGCGTTTCCCCATGGATGTGGCTTGAACCAGTGCTGAATCAACAAGTTGGACAATACATTGCTGCTATTAGGGTGGGTGGTGGAAGTTCTGATCTTTAGGACTGGCTCAGTTGTATTTCCATAAGAACCTAGTGCTCTTCCATAAAGGTCACCAGTCTGTCACAATGTAATGGGTCATGGGACAATCCAGCTTCACCGGGAATGAAAACACAAGGTCAAGGCTCGATCCTCTCCATTACACAATCCTGCCCAAATGATGCCCAGGTAGAAACACACTAAGTGTTTAGGGGCCATCCACTATATATATGCATCTATATATGTTACAATAGCATGTCAAAATAATAATAATAATAATAAAAGAAATCCATTAGACTCACTCTTGGCATTGCAAACCTCACCAGCACATATCATTTGAGAAGTTCTGGCATTGCAGAGAGGAACTCCTGTTGTCGCTATTATTTTCCCTTTTGATCAGTCGCTTTGTCTTTATCTGCTCCCAGCTCTAGAGGACTCTGGGGAGCTATTGCAGTCTCACTACATGCGCACAGCAGATCCCTAGCCCAGAGCTGTCAGCCCCACCATGCAAACTGAAAAAGAAATCCCACTGGCCGACAGCACTAGTAGATTATTACCCTCTTGCTGAATCATATAACAGAGGATGCTCTTGCATGGTGTACCCTCTCACACAATAGGCAAAACAAGCCAAAAAGTAAAATAAAATTGAGGAGCAATTTTGCATTATGTCAGCTTGAGCCATGATAGCTCAGAGCAGGAAGCTACTTATTGCTCTGCTACTTAGTAAAACCTTCATTTTATTTACTATTCCAAGACAACTATAAATAATAATCATCTAATACAAGCCTATTCAGTCTGTTCCTCTCCAGGTGGCCTCTTGTATCACCATGCTGTAGCCAGATGAGCAGTCAGCCACCAAGCTGAAAACTTAATATGGCAGTGGCCAATTAGTAAAACAAAACAAATTATTTTGCTAACTTCTACTTTCCATGGAGTAAGATGCTCCAGCCTGGCTCTGCAGCATTGTTCTGCCTACTTGGAAGAGCTTCCTTTCACCTTGCAAACATGAGTGATAATCTTTATAACACTTAAAGTAATAAGCACCAGCTTACTTTGATTGTACATCTTAACATCATCTGGCAAAAATAAATAAATAAATAAATATATATATATATTTTAAATAGACTACAATAGGGTGTGGTTTGTTTGTTTGTTTGTTTTAATTTGGTAAAGTAAATTTCCTTGCACAGCTTCCTTACTGTTTTAGTCTTGGGGTTTTTAGGAGTTTTACAGTTCACATCCTTAATTTGCAGTACTCATTATCTGGTCTATTGCTATTCTGTCCAAGGTTTTACATCAGGATTTTGTCCTGGTACCTTGGTCCATCTTGTATTATATTGATTCATTTAATCCTAGACCTTAGTCAGCTTTCAAAAGACTCATATCATGTTTGGTCATGACTCTGAAGGTTGAATTCAGTCAAAAATGATTGGGCCTTGGAAAGAAACTGGCAATACTCTGTTAGTTGCTGTCTTCTGTTTCACCTGTCCGGAGATGAACTTTGCTGGGTCATGAATACTATTAGGAAGACAAAAATCTTTACTTAGGCCAAAATAACCATACAGAACAGTTAACCTGGGTTTTAATTCCATTTAGCAGATAAAATTCAACCTGATACTTCCCACAGGCAGTAGCTAGAACTGTTAAATTGAATTCAGATTTATTAGATTGGTGCCAGGATTGCCAGCTTTATTTTTTCTTTTCCTTCCACAAGACCTATATCATATTATTTTCCCCTATTTTTCGTTCCTAAGAAATCATTGGCTGAAGGGGAAGGAAGCACAATAACTTCTTCACTCTGAACATGATATTATGTGGAAATATGCTCCTAAAAAACAGACCTCATAGGCTTTTTTCTTTCTCTTTCTTTTTTCCTTTTAGAAGTTATAACATGCTCTAGACAATCAAATTTGTAACATGCATACGTTGATACAGATACATATATATGCTGGATGGTACTTAAATTCTTATGGCAAGTGTTTCTACGTGGACATCTTTTGGGCATGATTGTGTAATGGAGAGGATCAAGCCTTGATACTACAATACCATTGTCAGTGTATCTGGATTATTGCCATAGGAAAAAAAAAAAATTAATGACACAATTTAATGACACAATTTAATTAAACTTTTTCAGTAATCACATTTTTTGTTAAAAAAAAAAAAAGGAGGAAAAAAGAAAAGCAAATATGAAGGACAGAAGGAGATAAAGATTCCTGATTGGTTTAGTTACACATGTGAAATTTTAAACGTATGAAATCTCTCTCTTTTTTTTTTTTTTTTTTTTTACTTTCAGTAGAGGATATATTCTGATTTGTAAAAGAATTGGATTTTTGTAAATGGGCTACTAAACAGAGCTATCTATAGAAATATATCTTCCCAGGTAGATTATATGCTCTATTTATGCTCCTGGAAAGGGAGCAAGATAGACCAATCTCAACAAGCACATTTGAAAAAGATGAGTCTCAAACTGATTTTAAAGACTTCCTTCTGGGGCCACGTAAACCTGTCTTAAATCAGAAAATGAGGACATTCGAAAAGAAATACAGGTTACATTCTTTACTGTAGTAGTGGACTTGATATAATAATGTAAATGAAAGGCCAAGTAAGAGATGTTTGAATGTAAATTCCTGGTTTGTATTTAGTCTAAGAGTTTGAAGTACCCATTGTGTAAACACGAGGGCTATTAGTTTTAGCTTCATTCTGCAATGCAAGGTCCATTTGGCTGAAATGGCTAAATTTTGCTTTCAAAAGTGACTTAGGACAACACATTCAAGGGAACCGAGTGCATTTTGGAAAGGAATCTGCACTTCTATGAAATTATGATTTTTTAGGCAGTGAGGTATGAAATTTTCATTGCAATATTTTTGACTATTGATGTGTACATCAGGATTCAGTGACAAGACAGACAGGACTAGAAGAAACACCTGCTGATCTGAATTCATGTTTTTTATTTTCCCCAGGGAATGCCCAGGTTGTCTTGTTAATACACAGAGGAGTACAGTTATTTCTGTCTAGCAAAGTGTCAGCATTTTGCCCCGAAACTGTCTCCAGGGGTAACTCTTTGAGGAGTTGGGTCTTGCTGCTTTGCTTGCTCCCTTCTTTTTCCCCTGACTATTTCTCTTGCAATTAATTCACAGAGACCTCCAAACAAAAAGAAAAGAAAGAAAGAAACAAAAAGTGTTCTGAACCCTTTCCTGCCTCAGCTGCAGGTTGAGGAAAGCAGCTTAATATATCTTACGTTTACCATCAAAACTCCCAAAGTTTTGATGAAAACTCGCTCTCTATAGGTACCTTAAAGGAGGCTGTAGTGAGGTAAGGGTTGGTCTATTCTCCCATGTGCCTGGTGACAGGACGAGGGGGAATGGGCTAAAGTTGCGCCAGGGGAGGTTTAGGTTGGATATTAGGAAGAACTTCTTTACTGAAAGGGTTGTTAGGCATTGGAATGGGCTGCCCACGGAAGTGGTTGAGTCCCCATCCCTGGAGGTCTTTAAGAGACGTTTAGATGTTGAACTTAGTGATATGGTTTAGTGGAGGACTTGTTAGTGTTAGGTCAGAGGTTGGACTAGGTGATCTTGGAGGTCTCTTCCAACCTAGACGATTCTGTGATTCTGTGATTCTGTGAAAGTTCTTCAGAAATCAGATGTCTCATACTGGTTTCTTCCTCCAAGATCTCCACCACTCCTTCTTCAGACAAGCTTTGTGGAGCAATGGTACAGCTTTAGGACAGCTGTTCTGCCCTTTACAAGACCAGAAAAGGGATTCTGTTAGGTTTCTTTGGATTGCAATTAATTTACCCACAAGCAGAGTAAGTTTTGGTTACTACAAGTCTCATTCAATCCAGCTGAAGATGCCACTGCAATGACCTTTGCAACTATCACCATCCATGCAGTAACTGGCCATCCTCCTTGGGAGATCAGATTTCCAATATGAGCATTACCTCATGCAGATTCACAAAATTTTGTTTCATTTTTTTATTTATTATTTTAGCAAAAACTTTATCCATACAAGTCTGTGCAACAAATCTCTGGATAGCAATGCTTCCTGTATTATCTCTATCAGTAACTTGACCGATGGAATTATGGTAGAAAAAAAAAAAGGTTAAAAGTTCCCCAAGAAAGAAGCCAGTGCCGATGCCAGTGGCACTTCCCTGTAGGATAGTTCAGGAAGGAGCCTTCATTTTGAAACAAAATCTAATCGGAATTTGTTTGGGATTCAGCTCCCTTACTGACTTAATAAGCTTCTGGAAAGTCTAATAAGTATTGACATGATCCTTTTTCATTTGGTAGGACATTGTAAGAACTCCACTGCACAGCTCAATGATGCCTCCCTGTGTTGTCTATGTCACAGTGTACAGGAGAGGAAAAAACACTGGTCAGCACCTACTTCTACATGGAATTTTTAATGAGCGTATTTCTAAATTTTCTGCAACCTGTTCAGCTGAAACAGTCATGAACTTGCTTTCAGGCAATGAGACATTCACACCTCATTTCATGGAGTGCATCCTGCACAACAGACGTCTGATACCTGCTTGAATTTCACCCTCCCAAAGGAGGAGGACATGATGTAAACCACAGCTATGGATTGTAATGGCTGCATTTTGGTCTGTGCCTACTTACTCGACGCACTTCCTACTTCATCAGAGTCCTTCAGAATTAGAAGTTAAATTAACCCCAGTTACAGCAGATGAGAATACTAATTGCCTTCAGGTGGGTCACAAGAAGTGAAAGGAGAAAACTGGGAAAGGGGCAGGGGGTGGGGAATCAGACATAGCTGAGTTTGTTTTGAAGATTAATTGAGTTTCACTTGCTGATTTTTCAAAAGGTATAAAGTACAGCAACAAATAAATCCAAAGATTAATAAGTATATTTATACTTTCAGGTAAAGATTATTCAGTGCTGGTTTAAAGGGTGATAAAAACTCACAGTATAATAAGAAAGAATAATTAGAATAAAATTGGGGTGAAGGACAGCTTGGAAGAAAAAGGGATTCTGTGTAACCTTAGGTGGTGATTTAGGGGGAATAATCACATACCATTTTACGAGGTCTTGCCCTCTTCTACCTTCATGTGCATCCTGAGCCACACTGTTTATTTCTTAATTTCTGTACTTGCCAAGGTCTCACCCAGCGTCATGCCACTGGGGCCTGTAGTAATGGCTTTGGGGTTGCAGCTCTGGGGCAAATAAATCAACTGAGTCCTTGGATAGTGCTGGAGGAGGATGAGGATATGACCTGCGTTTAAAAAATAACACAGTTTTATCCTCATATATTGCTTTTCAGCTGATTGCGATTTTTTCTTGAAGAAGTTAGTACTCACAGTACAGCACAGAGCCTTTCTGAGGAGTGCTGGAGTTGCCCAAGAAGCACCTGATTATTGGTGCTCTTTTTTTTTTTCAAACACGACCTCAGCCAGAAGGTACTTTGCTGCTAATTCAAACACAGTCATGTTCCACCGTGACTTTATCTAAGGGGAAATAACCACCACAAGGCAAATCAGTAGCACTTTTCCCCTCAACGGATAGATGGTTTCAGTGAGTACTTTAGCTTGGGTAAAAGTGCCTGCAACAAATGACAGATACAAATCACAATAAATAAAATTATATTGTAGAAGGCACTCTCTATGGTAGGAGGCCAATTACAAGAGTCATTTAAGCTGCAACTAAAGAAAATAGTTTGGAAAGCACTCAAACACTAGCAGGAGAATGGCCTAGATGTAGCTAATATTTCTTTTTCATTTTTCTCTCACTCACTTATTTTTCCAGTCCCTCTGTGTTTATGAAGCATCCTCAAGGCACTGAGCATGCTGCAAAAGCAAGAATGCAAATTTGCTCTTCAGCTGGGCATATGCAAGCAAAACTCAGCCCAGAAGAGAAACACACATCTGCAATAGGGGGGCCTGACAACTCAGGGACATACCCAAGCTCTTCAGCTTGTAAATCATGCCAGCCAGCTTCACAACAGCAACAAAGTCCAAGAGAGGTTCATAATTTACCACAAATGCATGACTTCTTCACAGAACCTGACTCGTGTCTGGTCAGACTGGCATGTGAAAAGGAGCATGACAGTAGTTAATCCTTCTTTTTCATAGAATCACAGATTGGTTTGGGTTGGAAGGGACCTTAAAGATCATCTAGTTCCAAGCCCCATGCCACGGCAGGGGCACCTTCCACTAAACCAGTTTGCTTAACTTTTGGAGGATGCCTATGAGTTATTCATAAACCAGTGGACTTAACACTAGCTATGACACTGCAAATCAATTTACCTTTTTCTATGGTAAAAACAGTCTGCTGTCTGTCTGGATACCATAGACACACAGCAATGGGTAGCAATGCATTTTTCTGCCCTCCCTACCTTTTTCTTCCACAGTTCACCAGCAAAATAAGGAATCCCCCTGGCTCCAACAACACCCTCCCAATACCTTCTGATTTTACAAAACCAAAAATGTCATTTTAGTCCTTCTTGGATATCTGGCTTAGAAATTTCACTGTAAAAATATACTGTTCCTCTACACAATTCCACTGTTTATAGGCCCTTTGCTAAAAACAATGTCAGTTCTGACAGAAGTAAATATGGGTTCACACTCAAATACCCTGGCTGATATCCAGGTAGTACTTAGGTAGCAGACCTGGGTACTAGTCACAAAGTTGTCAAATCTTTCAAGGATCCTCCGTGGGTAAAAATTTTAGAGGTAAAGATTCCATCTAAAGACTTTTTATTGCATAAGGGCAGAAGCCCGTGTCTTCAAAGATTTTAGAGACTGGAGAGCAAGAAAGGGAAAGAATTTAATACTCAAAAGTGCCTGCAAGCAGTATACTTCACAGAGTTACCTTGTACTGTTGTTGTTTCGCAACCATTTGAACCTTTTATAACAAAATGTCAAGTTTTTGTGTTTTGATCTCATAAGAATTGACCTTTGGTCATAAGTTTCCAGCTGAGAGTGTGCTTGTGATAATCCAACCACCCAAACCCGTGCAACTTGCACGTATACACAAGCCTCTCTGTCTAAGGATGAAGCAGAATACAGTGGACAGTTTCCCATCTCAGAGGGCAGTTTCCAATCTGTCCTGCATGCCAGAAAAAAAGAGATCCCTCTTATGGAACAGTTGGTTTAATGTGAGCATGAGGCATTTTGTTTTTCAACTCCATGAAGTTAAGAGCCATTAAAAGGAAGCTGCTTATTGACAAGCTATCAAATAAATTTGGAATGCATCCTGCTGTGTAGCCATCTGATGAAGCCGAATGGGAAAGCTAATGACCCTAGCAATATACTTGCCATAAAATATGGCCTTTATTTCAGCACTCGAGGTTTATTCTGTAGTGGGGTAAGGAAGGAAAATGCAATTCGACTCGTTTCCCTCCTGCACAGAATTGCACATGTACGTATTGGTTACAAACCAGCCATCAGACTCACTTTTTATAGACTGCTATGCATTCCTGCAAGCTTGATAGTAAAACTAAACTAGCAGTCTGTAGCAAGCAAAGCGGCTTATGATTTCCTTGAATTTCTCATATTTGGAGATATTCTTCAAATATGGAGCTGATCATCAGTTGGGGTATATCTGTTAATTAGCCCTGTCAGTTTATTCCTGCTGAGAAGATGACCCAGTTGTTATAAATAATTCAGAGCCTTTTCATGCTCCATGTGCTGCAGTAGTGTAACTATCTGTAGAGTTTTGCTAATAATGACATCTCTTACCATCACATGACCAGCTAGGATAAAAATCAGAAATTTATTTTGATTAGCATTGCAGTTCACATGGCATTGCTTGTGTCATCCAATTGGATGAAAATAACTGAGAACATGATTTCCAATAGCAAAAAGACATTTGGAAATCATTTTTCTGGCAGAGACTTTTTTTCTCCTTCTTTGTCAGTGTAGCACCCAACACAGTAGCAGTCTTGTCCTTGACCATGCCTTTAATGTTAGCAAAACTCAAAATAATAATTTCTAGCTGAAATACACCCAGGTATGTAGGGCAACCTGCTCTTTAAACTCCCAAAGTGAAGGATGTAACCCATTTATTCTTGCAAGTGGATACATTACACATTCTACAAACATTCTCCACTATTTGCTGAAGTATTGACTGTTTTCTTTAACACGGCTGTACAAGGTAAGAACCAAATGCAAAAAGAACATGAAGGCATTAGGCATATTTTACTCATAGATGCCTAACTTAACCTGACAGCTAGAACAAACACTCCTGTACGTGTAACTGTACATCTGTCTCCAATCCCATACACACAGTCAATAATACTGGCACTTATGGCCATATGCTTCCAATTACAGAAGTCAGCTGAAATGGAAGACCCACAAATCACACTGTCCGTGTAAAATGACTCAACGGATGGACTTATTTTTATTTTTTTATAAATAACTGAGCAGCTGGTGAGAAGTCCCCAGTGGCAGCAGAAGAGATGGCCAATATGGAAGGGATATTTGGGGGAAAGGAAATTTTCATCAGAGATAGGTCATTTCTGGGGAGCAGAATGATGGAGAAGAGGGAGAAAAAATCCAAAGTCTTCACCCATCCAAAATCCCACTCATCCTTAGTGACCTTGTGGTGGTTTAACACTGATGGGTAGCTTAGCTCCACCACACCACTCTTTCACTCCCCTTCCTCATAAGAAATAGGGGAGGGAATACAACGGGAAGGGCTCAAGGGTTGAGATAAGGACAAGGAGATCGCTCAACAATCACCATCATGGTCAAAACAGACGAAGATTAGGCAACTTAATGTAATTTATTACCTATTACTAACAGAATAGAGTAGTGAGAATTAAAAACAAACTAAAAACACATTCACCCCAACCACCCTCTTCCACCTCCTCCCCCCAAGCAGCACAGGGGAATGGGGAATGGGGGCTGCAGTCAGTCCCTGACACTTCGTCTCTGCCGCTCCTTCATGGCGTGGGCTGCCCACAGGCAGCAGCTCTTCAGGAACTGCTCCCACACGGCTCCGTCCCACAGGGTCCATCCCCCAGGAGCAAACTGCTCCAGCACGGGTCCCCCACGGGCGGCAGCTCCCCCCAGACCCCTGCTCCTGCGTGGGCTCCTCTCCACGGGCTGCAGCTCCGGCCCGGGGCCTGCTCCTGCGGGGGCTCTCCATGGGCCGCAGCCTCCTCCAGGCCACATCCACCTGCTCCACCGGGGGCTCCTCCACGGGCTGCAGCGTGGAGATCTGCTCCGTGTGGGACCCGTGGGCTGCAGGGGGACAGCCTGCTCCACCAGGGGCCTCTCCACAGGCTGCAGGGAGCACCTGGAGCACCTCCTGCCCTCCGGCTGCACTCACCTTGGTGTCTGCAGGGCTGCTTCTCACTTGTCTCTCCCAGCTGCTGTGGCACAGCAGTTGTTTTTTTTTTTCTCCCCTTCCTTATCTCTGCTCTCCCAGAGGCGCAACAAGCATCACTCACTGGCTCGGCTCTGGCCAGCAGTGGGTCCATTTGGAGCCAGCTGGAGCTGGCTCTGATCTGACATGGGGATGCTGCTGAGCTCTGTTCACACAGGCTACACCCCTATAGGGCCCTGCTATCAAAACCTTGCAATATAAATCCAATATAGACATACCCTCATGTAGTCTCAAACACACCCCAGTTTCTCTCATTCATGTGATTTTCTTCTTACACCTACTTTTTGCTATGCCAGTGTTTAGTGTTGCTGCTGCCTAAAGACACAACATATGCTTCTGTGTTTCTTTGGGATGACAGTAATCAAAATCTGCATCCGTGCCTGGATACAAAAAAGCAAGAGTCATGAAGGACAAGCTCATCAGACTATTAAACACTGTGATCTGAAGGAAACCAAGAGCTCAACAACCCCCCAAAGCAATTACACAAAGAAGCTGGGAGGGTTTATACCAGGGAAGAAATATTATACTCAAAACACGCATTCTTCCTACGCTTTTTTTCATCTAAGAATCTGTTACCAGCCACAGTAAGGGACAGATAAGATAACTGAGTACTGCACCCCATATGGCTATCCCGATGTCTTATATTATCACATTATGGAAAGTCAAATTGGTGCTGAATTAAGTGGTATTTCAGCTTCTGCCAAATTTATCTCAGCTATGTATGGCCATCTTATCAGACTTTAAGGACCTTGCCTATTTCTCACCTGACTACATGCATCGTCTCCAGCATTGGTGTTAACATCTACAAAACACCTTTGCATCCTTCTATAATTAGCTGATCATACTCCCCATGTCAGCAGAGACCAGGAACAGACCCCTGATTTCCCTAAATAGTTCCATGTGTTTGAATGAAATACAAAAGCACACTGCAACTAAACCTCTTATAATTATAAAGGGAGCTTAGATATAGACACCTAAAATGAAGTGAGATGTTTGCTATCCTTAATCTAATATAAGCAATAGAGTGAAGGAGGTATCTCCAGAAATCAAGACATCCCACCTTTGGTAACTTATAAAAGATGGAATGAAGATGATATATTTCTTTAGTATCCTACAAGTCTAGAGTGATTTATAATGATTAATCATATTTTATATCATATTTATATCATATCATACTGATAATGAATATCATATTGTAATGATTAGTTACGTTTCCTTCATTTAAAATAAAGAACGTTGTGGATCTTCTGGCCAGATATCTGATTAAAAAGTGCTTAACTTTTGGGAAAAACAAAGGAGGTTAAAAACAAAGGAGGTTAAGGGCTGAAGTATCCGTTAAAACCTGGTATTTTGGTTAATAGGATGAGCTGATGAAATTTTTACCTGTATATTGAACATTCTGGGTCACATCTAAAATGAAATACATCAGCTTTTCTCTAAAAGTCCTGCTGTGGGATAATACAGGCTTCCCCTTCTCAGGAACTGAGTGCCTGTTTTGACTTCACCATAGGCTGGTCAAACATAAGCCAGCTCTTTTTTTTTTTTTTTTTTTTGGGGGGGGGGGGCGGTGAATCATCTGCATTACTGTCACTGAATCTGAGTTAATAATCCTGTCTGAGCCTCAGTTCTCTTGGGTAACATCTTAGGGCTATGAGGATGAGCACGGGCTCCAAACAGTGTCTGCACTGCGCCACTGGCCATCTCATCCCCAGAGGCAATTTGGGCTGAAAAAGGCTCTGCCATTCTCTCTTTGAGCGCTGAGCTCCAGGTTGCAGCGCTCTGTGTCCCAGCAGTAAATCCCAGTCCTGTAAATGCGCACACCCACGCACTTGGCTTTTATCTCCCAGCAGGCAGCCCCTGAAGGAAGGGAACTTTCTACCATCCATCACTGGAGATTGACTTATGCCACTAAACAGGCACTTTACAGCCCCTTCTGGTCACTGGTGGAGTGTTTTGTTTCTGTTTGGTGGTAATTCCAGTTGAAATGACTGTGCATATCCAAGTGCCAAGGGCTCTCGCTAAAACTGTGTCCTGCATGCGTCTAAATTAGTAACCACATTTTTCCTCCACTGAGGCGACATCTCCACAAGTAAATTAAGGAAGCCTGAGAGCACTTTCCAGCACTGGGGCCAGCAATGATCTGTGTTTATACAATTAAACTCTTTTAGTCTGTGAAGTGGCTGCATCCAGACTGCCTATTGGGAACGCTCTTGGGGCTGTGCCAGCTCTCAGCTGGTGTGCAAGAATTGCAATGACTGTGCTCAGGCTAAAACCACACCAGCGACCATTGTAAAAATGTGTATCAAAAAGTTCTAGTTCCCAGAAATCTTTCCAGACCATGTACACTCCTTCAGGTAAATGGAGGATATCTGAGGAGAGAGGGGTGAGGATTTTCTTTCATAGGTCTTCTATTTACTGGGTTTTGCCTTCATGAAACAGCCCTTTTTCCATGTAGAATAGAAAGTGATCAAAGCATCATGAAGCAAGTAGATCTGGAAGTACACCCAGTGTGTTGCTGTGCTATTAAATGAAAAAAAGCCCTTTCTGTCATCAGCTTTGTTATATATAGCTCATTGGAATTAAAGCTCTACAGTGTCAAACTTGGAAAGAAGGTGACTGTTTATTTCGTGTCATTTTTTTTTCTGACTTTTTCGTTCTAGAAACTCTCACAGTGCTAATTACTAATTAATGAGAATATATAATAAAAATATTTTTTTCTTTCCTATGTCTTCAGATTTATATAGTATGATATTAGTATTCCATGTGATTTTTGGAAGGTGATGAAAATGTGAAGTTATCTTAACAAAGCACAAAGAGTCACTCATTGTTATGTTTAACCTTTCTGGGGATATAGACCAAATAGCACACTCGCTCAGAAGGAAATAACAATACTTCTTATTAAAGATAATTGTTTCCATGGGATTGTAGGGCTGAGAGTGTAGAGACAATAAAGTTCCTAGCCAAAACGTCACTTCATCTTCTTGCTTTGTAATCGCCCATTGTACAGCTGTTTTGCTCACAATGTGGGTGGCAGATCTCTATAATAGGGCTTTAGAATCTCTAAATTTGCTAATGAAAAGTATTTAATCCCTTCTCGCCAAGACAAATCTTTAATTGGTAAGTCTGGTGGTGCTGCTGCACTGCAAGCATTATATAAGAAGCCAGGCTCCGTTCTCACGCATTCGGACACCATGGTTACCAGCAATGCTATGCATAGTGGTGGGGAGCACAAATCCAGAGCTCTTGTCACTGTCAGAGCCGGCAGGATGATCAATGATTTGTATCCTTTTTCCAGACATAGGCTTCCATCTCCTCAGTGAGGCGATTACTAAAATACCAACACAGTCCTTAGAAATGGAGTAGGTTCACTCCGAACTAAGGGACTCATCATTACACATGATGAAAGGAAGTGGGGTGTTTAGATCATGCCAGCAGCTAAAAGTCCTGCCCTGTGAAATGACAATTATTGTGTGTTAGATTAGAAGGATCAGGAATTTTCAGCAGCAGGATGAATTGGAAGGCATTCATTTTCCAGTAAACATTTCATGGAGGAAAACTGAGGAATTAGAGGTTCTGTAGACTTGAACCTGGTGTGACTTCTTTCTGACTCTGACACCAGAGGTAGCAGTGAAAAGGAAATAAGAAAATATTTATGGGAGCATTGCTCAGAGTAAGGGGAAAATATAGATCAAAATCAGAAATAATTCTTCCTATAAATGCCTAACTAGCACTTGCAGAGAGATGGTGTGCATCTTACACAATCCATCCGGGGTTTTGTTGGTCCATAAGATGACACAAGACAACCAGAAAAGGGGAAGAAATTTTAGCTTATTTCTCTTGGCACTGTTATTTCCTTCTGATTGTTCAAAGGGGTCAGCCGCTGGTGGTACCCTGATGCTGCCAGAAGTCAGCAGATCCTTGTGAACCCTGGGTAAGAGACTGCTACTAACCAGCTGTCCATGATGCTTACAAAGACATGATCTTGCTGCCAGAACCCAGAAGAGGCTGAAGTCACATCTCAGCGGGCTGCAGGCTACTTCTCTCCAAAACTGAGATCTCAACTCACAAGTCTGTCCTATTACACTGGCTTCTCTTCTGAGCTAAGTAACAGCCCAGCTCCCAAGCCCAGAGACACATCTCCAGTTTTAATTTTTCTTTGTTTCAATCACCACTTATTAAATATGAATTTCCTTTTGCATTCTGTTTCAGGATTAAATAATCCATGAGAAGTAAGACCTGAAAATTAAACATGTAGAACGGAAGAGCCATATCTCTTTCCTCTAAATGCAAGAGTCTGCTTAAGAGGGGATGAATTACAATCCCTCAACTCTATGGGCTAATTTTCTATTAATCTCAATGGGAGCCTGGACTGCTTAATCCAGACAGAGATTTTCACTTTATAGATTCCTAAGGACAGGGGAGGTGAATCCCACCCCTGGTCTCCTCCCTGCCAAAGAAATGTATCAGTTCTTAACAAGTGACTCCCTTCTGCTTGCTTTACTTTAGACTTGATAGGTATTGAAATATCCTAAACAATGTGAAGCAGCCCTGGCAGGAAGGACTGTGAGAGCAGTAATGGAGGCTATTCAACAGCTTTGTGATGACAAGTCTCTCTCTGGGGCCAGATGTGAATTCAAGTTCCCACAGAGAGAAAACAGTGTGAACAGAAGCTACTGCACCCTCCATGAACACCGAAATTAGTGGGTTAGTAAACACTGCAATCTCCAGATTCTTCTGTTTTAAAATAATTTTTTTCCAGTGTCTCTTTAATTAATTTGTTTATTTGTAGTCTATATTTATTTATACCCTTTAGTTAACATTTACAAGTATTTACCCAAATAGAGACAATGACCAGACAGTTAAACCCAACTTCACAAAATATTGATGAAATGGCAAAAAAAAACCCACGATGATAAAACTACAGTGCATTCAGAAAACTTATGCTGGATTGGCCAGCTAGGAATAAATAGTGTTCCGTGAATAGAGATCCATATAGATGTCACTACATTCGTTCCCTTACCAAAAATGAGCAAGGGGAAAATAAGGCAAGCTTACTCTTCCATCACATGTAACATTTCTTTTTTTTTTCCTTCAGAGCTAAAAAGATCTGTGCATAAACTGGGAATGATAAAAAGTCCCTTTCATTCCCTGATTACTCTTTACTGACACTGCATGTAATATAAAAATAGCCCATAGCCTTTATAAAATTCAACAAAGTGTAGATTTTTGACAGCAATGATTATTGTATTTAGGAATATTTTCTTTTATTTACAGTCATGAGTGAAACAAGGCAGAAAAACAAAACATTTTTTAAAACCCACAAGTTTCACTACAACAAAATTAAATGATTCAGATTTGACATAAGAGCAAAGGACATGATAACAATATATGTGCATTTGGAGGGGGGGTAGGGGGAAATGAAAGAATGAACTAATTGCATTTTTATCTTAAAAAGAAGTTAATATATTACCATTTCAAAGTAGGATTTACATATTCCATCATTTTTTAAAGATTAGCTTTTTCTTTGATTTTTTTTTTCTTTCTCATTTTATTATTCTGCCTTTTGAATGAGACACTCAAATAAAATTAAAAAAAAAAAAAACTAAACCCATTCGCTTGCAGTCATTAAAAGATCCTGTGGCACTTTCCACAAGAGCAGAAAGTGTTTTAAACATCAGTGTCCTGGCAAAAGTCCAACTTGGGTAATTATATTCCTTCCTGCCTCAAAGAAATCCTTTCCTCCAGCTATAATTTCATTTGGAGGCATTGTTCCACACTTCTCCGCCTGAAAACGATTGCTCCGTGATCTCAGCTGCCACATTGCACGGAGGAAATTGCTGCATTTTTAGTGCAAGGAACTGTTTTCTATGGACTTGCTGCTATTCCAACTTCCACACTGTGCACCTGAGTCCAATACGCAGCGTGCAAGCTGCCTGCTCACAATACGCACCCAGGTGAAGCCCTCAATGTGCTGTGTATGGTTGACTCCTATAGGAAGTGTACAGAATATTGGTTTATAGTTCACAAAACCACAACTGCAGTCATCTGTCATCTGCTGCAAATAGGCACCTTGTAGTTGCCACTCTTTCTAGCTGGAAAGTTAGAGGTAAATAGAGTTTACAGTTTATATCACTAATTTTCTTTCTGGTAAAATATTATAATTAATTACTCTTAAACCCCAAATGGCTATACCAGAATTCAGAGGAAAATATTTTCACGTAAACACAACGTGCATCATATTGCTGTGGATTCCTGTGAGAAGATCTGAGTCCTCTTCACACTGAGCACGATGGGGGTAGATCTCCCTGTGTCTTTTCAGACCATCTCCCTGGAATTCACCCTGGAAATTGTACTCCCCATCTGCAAAACCTCTTCTGTTGGAGTGGGTAGCATCTTGTCTAACTGTAGACAGTTTAAAGATCGACATCTTACCTAAAGTAAATTGCAGTATCTTCTCTGCCATCAGTAGAGTGGGACTCCTGTAGGTAAATCATCCCTTCTTAAGATCTGTGTCCAAGAATATGAATATACTCTCCAGTCCCTGAAGTTGCAATAGGCAAGTTATGCAAGACACTGGACTGCCCGTTGCTGATGCTGAGCAAGATGAGTTATACCCAGAATGCAGAAACCTTGGATGTGAACCAAAACACAGGGTGCAGAAATGAACATAGAGTTGTTGTAGCACAGCATGAGTAAACGGAAAAAGCTGGCTCCCAACTTGAAGAAAATAAACTACACAGGAGTACAGTCATGCCCTCTCCAAATGGATGGACCATACAGCATTTTTATGAGCCTGCTTAAGGCAAATGGTCTGCATATTAAGCAACAAAGCTTGTGCTTAAAGGCCCAGGTCCTGCAGACGTCTCAGCACAACACCTCTGGGTATTGTCAATCCTCAATTTCCAGAGTTTTCAGCATCCAATATATAGAAAGAAAGGTTCCCACAGTCTGCAACAGGTGTTACACTGGGACCAATATCTTACGGAAGAATTTTCCTTTTTCTGAATGGGACCATGCCAGGAAGATTAAACTCTGACTTTTCCAGCTTGGAAAGAGATTATGTCCTTGACTTGATGCGACTATTTTCTTCCCCCTCTAATTAAACTGAAAACTCAGTGCAAGACTAAGAATGAGGGAGCAAGAGGGAGAGAGAAAAGAATTAAGGAGAAGCTGACCAGAAAAGCCAAGCAGTTCAAGTCTTTTAATTTAGCATTTAAAAGATTTTCTGTGAGCCTGCTTCTCAGAGATATGACTGTTAAAGAAAATGGATTTTCCTACTTCCAGCCAACCACAATATATGTATATATTTATTCACACCCACAAGCACACACACACAAATGTACAGAGAGGAGGAGGAGAAAAATTTATATTGAAAAAAAGATGTTGAAGTTGTATCAAAGGAACAAGAGGCAGAAAGCATCTTTTTTTTGAGAAAATTCATTTTGTAAACCATGACTAATCTCTGCGGAACACACATACACACACACACATACACACACACAGAGAAAAAGGTAAAGAATGAAACAACATAGCTATATTTAGAAATATATTCAGTTCTTGGCATATATACTCAGGATTGCAGCTAACCCCTCCAGGTGGTAAGTTGTCCATCCTTTTTTAAGCATGTTTTAAAATAACTTATTTTATCACTCTGTTAGGAAAATAAATGAGCATCCAAACCCTACCAAAAACCAGCACAGGCGTCTTGTGGAAGGGAAGGCTGAGCTAAAAATACCAAAGCTAGACAGGGGTAAAAAAGCTCACTATAAAGAATAATAAGACATTCATGATGTCATTAGCAGCTGGAATTCAAATAATTCAGGACCACAGCCTTAGGATCCTCCTCCTGCTTTTTTGAAGAAGGTATCACTGAAGGCAGGAGAGGTATGCTCAGGGAGCAATGAGTAGGGAGGTGACAGAAGAAAACAAAGGTGAGGGTAATTAATTGGCTAAGATTCAGCTTCTTAAGCCATGTTTGTGGCCGTGCTCTCCAAGGGAGCCCAAAGCTGCTGGGCAGTGCTTCCAACTCATGCAGTGTTGTGAAGGTCCCCCTTGTCATTAATACAAATTTAATTGCTCACAAAGCAGCCAGAGGATCAAGCCATTTATGTTGTAAGGGATGCTGTAAGGTCTCTGATACAACCTGTCACATGAAGTAGGGCCAGCCTCAAAGTTATATGCAGCTCACAACCTTCCTTGGTGCAGCTGGGTTCCATGAGAAGACCCGAACTTAGGCAGGAGGGAATTATCTCTCTCTTGACCTCAGGCATTGGGCTACTTAATGCAGCTGGTTAGCTGTGATTTCTTCAGTAGAGAAGTTTTTGAACACTTGCTTTCACATATCAAAGTGCATACACACAGATATAAATTTGCATGTCCATTGAGGAAACATGGACATGTATGTTAAATAAGTGAATAAATTACTGTGATGCATATTCACTTGTCTTTATAAACTTCAACAGAATAATTCCCATTCACAAAGTTTGATTTCTGTACAAAGGAAATCCAACACCCAGATCCAACACAGCATCTGCAGAAAAGAGGAGATCTGGAAGATCTTTCCTTTTCAGGCAGGTCTGAAAATGTACATCACCTATCACTGAACATAGAAAACTTCCATCCCAGCCGTTTTTCTTCTATCTTTTTAGCTGGCCACTCTCTCCTTTTAGCTCTTGTCTTTTCAAGCTCTAGCCAGCCTTTTCCCAGCCAGCTGTGTAAATAAAATCACTTTGGGACATGCTGGCATGGAGTAGGTTTGAAAATACACATGGTGATATTCACCAGGAAGACACTGCAGGCTGCAAACTCCTTTCTGGGTGATAAAGATTTAATTATTATATGCTGGCCCTCCTCACCATCTTCCCAGCTGTAACAGGTGCCAGTGTTACATCGTTCTTCCAGCCTTTTCTTGAGGTAATTAAATCTTTATCCTGGAGATAAGATATGCAGGTATGTGAGTATCTTCCAGCTTTAAAGGGAGAGATTTTTATTTTTTTATTAACTCTACTGATCAGCAGAGAAATTACAGATGAACTAAGCCAGAGAGTCTATAGGGAATTCAAGGTTTTATCTGGTAGAGTGTCTGCCTGTAAAATAATCCCATTTGGGGGAAACTTGCAATGGTTTTGATTTTAAGCATAGGGTGTGTTCATTTTGTGATCCTGACAGCATTATTCCGCCCAACCCTGGGCTTTATTCATAATCGTGAGCAAAAGGATTTTATATGGGAAAGCAAGAGGAAGCAGCAATGAGGACAAAGCATTGTCATATAGCAGGATTTCTCCTCGGGTTCATTAAGTAACTTTGGGCATGACCCAAAGTTTATAATGGATCTAAAGTCACTTTGACTTTACAGTGTCCATATGCTCCTCCTGTTTCTCCATACTTCCTATCATCAGATCTTGTACTACGTGGTTTGTGAAGAAATACAGTAAGGGAAACTGTGTCATTAAGACATCCAGACTCCACAAATGTGAATTTTGCACTTAACATTTGAAAGACAATAAAGCTGAATTTTTCTAGACTCTCTAAAGGTGAATGTCTGGAAAAGGTTCTTGTGAAAGTAACACTGGAATATGTAGGGCAAAGACTGGGGGACTTGGGTTCTGGTAGTGGTATAAAGTGGTAACAAAACCAGGATGGGTATCAAGGTAAATATTAAGGGTCCTGGGTGGATTTTAATAAATAAAGCAGTATCTGCAATAGCTAGCACAAAGCTGGTTCTGCCATTTCTTTACAAACTACAACACAATATCCTTTGATATGGACTGCCCCAACTTAACTGCACATGCCCTCTTCGTATGTGTGCATTGTTCATCCAAGGAATAACTTGATATAGGATATCGTGAAAGTTACGTGGGCTCAAGGGGAGACAGAATACCCGTATGAAAGAAAAATCAAATTTGAAGTAGTAAATACACAACAGAAATCACAACCAATTCAGAAAGTCCATGAGACACAAATGAGTATTCCCTCCGAGGAAATTGCACATGTGCTTGTACTCTTCTGGTGCTGTCAAAGACAAAAGAATGAGCTGAAACATGCCTTGATTTGACTCAATATGCCCATTCTTGTTTACCTATGCAAACTCAGCCACTAACGGAAATAAAGCAGCCATCCTTACAATATTTTCCCTGTGTGAAAAAAGGAGGTGGGCTGATTTTTGACAAGTCACTAGATGTGCTTCCAGCACCAGTATTTCATCTCAATGCTTTGAAACTCCAGTGTGCTCAAATTTTTAAGGCATGTGACAAATAAAGGCAAGTGACAGTCACTTCTACCCAGTTGTACCGTACTTGGAAAGAAGTAAAATTGGTAAAAGAATGTTGACTTCAGAGGCAACCATTCTGGATAGTGAAATTATGGGATTCAAAGGATTGACACACAGCAATGAGAAAGTTAATTTCTTTTCTGTACCAGGACACTTTTGTTTTCTTTCATGTTTGTCAGTGAAAGGGCCATTTGTACTGGCTACCGAATCAAGACAAGGCTGCAAATCAATAAAGCTTCAAAGGAAATGTGTTCCATATTTCCTTCTTCAGTGTGGTTGTTATTGGGTCTGCACTCTAAGTTATAGAACCGTATCTGCAGCTGCTGTAAACTAACTTAAGTGGATTGTTACCACTTATACCCTAACTGAAATTTAGTTCATCTGACGCACACTCAGTAGGTGAGGTACCATATTGTACCACCTTGATTTGCTCTAAGAGATGTTTCCGCGTGAAATTTCTGGCAATTTCCTGAGACCCTCCGGGTAACAGAATCTAGTTTTGCTATAGCAAACCTATATCACCTGACTCCTCGTAGACATATATCAAGCTTCATGAAGCCCCATTTTGGTTTCTTTTTGCACCATTGTTCCTACTGAAAATCTGTTTTTGGAACATGAGTGTGTTAATGATTAGGAATGCTCTTCTAATTGCCAGCCTAAATTTATTCATGGGCAGTTTATACCTCATTTGCTCTTCTTCAAACATTGTCTCTGCACTTATTTTCTTGCTATTACCCCTTCTTGACTTTGTACATAGTTCAGACCTTGTAATGAACACTCCCTCTGTTATGCACATCAATTAGAAAAAACATGTCTGAGCAGGAGCTTCAATTTGAGCATGCAACTGTGACTTCAGGAGGTGCTTAGACACTTTCTGAATTGGAGCTTTAAATGGTGGGATCGTACCAATAAAGGTAAGAAATGTTCTCCACTAACCGTTTCACCCTGAAAGGGGAAAGAAAGTGAACTAAGGCAATTGGAGCTTGGGGAAAGGAGGGGGATACTGAACTTCTTGCTTCTCTTTCTTTCCATTTCCTCTCAGTTTAACTGGAGTACAAGTCACTGACTTCTAGGAGGGTAAATAGTATGAGATCTTCTGTCCTCATCTTCCAAAGCAGACACTACTGGCCCATGTCAGAGGAAAGATACTGGGCTAGATGAACATTTGATCTGACCTAAGGCTGGCCATGTTTACGTTATTCCCTTGTATAAGCTCACACGGTTAAACCAAACATAGGGAAATTCTAATTCATTTTACAGCATAGGAGGGGTTTTCTTTGAAAAAGAATTATACTAATCAAGAAAAATCAGTTGAAAGTAAGTTGTCTAGTTTAAAGGAAAAATGAGAGTTTTTTATTTGATGCTATTTATGCTCCCCAAAAGAATCACAGTTTGTAGGCTTGGTCATAAATAGCACTCAGTTGAGACAATGTTTTATTACAGTGCAGGGAAAGTTGTCATTTTCACATGAGTTTTCCTCCAGAGGTGACTGGGAAATAGAATTTCTGTCCCCTGGGAAATTTAAGCCTCTCAGGAAACAGTTTTCATTTGTCAAAGAAAATTTCAAAATTTACCACATAGTGTAAATTGCCCATCAAAACTGATTCAACCATCAAACATTTTCAGTTTGTGAAGTAAAATATACAGTTAATCCAGGAAAAGAAATGATTTTAAACATAATTCTGAGTCAAAATTAGAATGATTAAAATCACTTAGCAAAATGAGACAGCTTATATGAAAATAAAAAGAATTGGGTTTTGATCTGTATTTTACAGCTCAAAATTGCAGTATTTCAACAGAAGTGTTGTTTTATTGAAATAAAAATGCTTGGTCAAAACCTTTCCAGCAAACTCTGTCCATACACGTGGCTGGCTCTTTGGCACAGCAGGCTCTCTGCTCTGCACTGGGTGATGCTTCACTTCAGGTGTCCTCTGAATCCTTTCCCAGGCCTCTGAACTTAGGATCCATGAGCACATTTTGTGTGTTTTTATTTTCAGTCCGGAGGCTATGAAATAATTCAAGTTGTGTCATAGCACGCTGTGGTTGAATATTTCTAGAGCAAAGCTGAAAGTATGTGCCAGGCAATGTGGCATGACTTGGGCTCAGGGCAGCGCTGGGTCACTGTATATGGAGAGAAAAGAGGGCAAGGTAGAATCTGGAATAGTGCTGAAACCCAAATCTGACTGACTTCTACACCACCCTATGGGTCTTCTCCCTGGCATAATCTCCAGATGCTGCTTGCCCTTTCCTTAGCCCTTTCCTCGGCCTCCATCAGACTCTCCCAGGCAGCACCCTCAGGCAAATGTGTTTCATCTTCCAGCCATCCCACTGTGTAAAAAATCTTTGTGTGAGGAATCCTTCCCAGATAAACTCTACTAACCATTTTTTCTGCCTTTCTTTTTTTTTTCTTTCACAAAATCTACACTCTATTTCTTTGCACTTGCATTCAGCAAATTCCTGTGAGACAATAGTTAGCCATGAAAGCATTTTTACTCTTGGGGAGTTCACCTTTCTCCATGGTCTGCTGCTTAAACAGAGGCTGGGCTGCTCAAGGCAAAAATTATTACTGGCCTGAGGAATAATATTGCTGAATGGCAGAATAACAGAATAATAGCATTATCCCTCCAGCCCTGGCAGCTGCTGATGGAAGTACAGAGGTATGCACAGAGCCTTCACTCAAATTAACACCTCCCTGAGACATACCTGTAATGTCTCATTGTAAATAATAAAATCTACTTCAATAAAACCTGGCAGACATTTAAGAAAGACATCAGCATCATGATATTAAAGCTGATCTCTAAATCAAACTCAGAGCAAGCATTTTACATCCATCAAATGTCACATGTTAAAACTTCAGGGAAGGTGACCTCCAGGCAACATTTCTCTAATTTTTATGCTCATTTCTGAAAGGTAATCTTAAAACTATCAACAAACAGCCATGAGCTTCTGAGTTTTTGAGAGGGAAAAAAAAAAAAAAAGATAATTTGCTATTATTCAATCCACTGTGCAGCATGACTACCAGTGCTTACAAAAATAACAGCAGGAATGTCATCATTTTGCCCATTTCTGCAGAAGATGTGGGGACAAAGAGGCAGCAGAACTTCCTCAAGGTCTTTGAACACAACCATTTCTTGATGTAACAGGTTTCTGCTCATCTCCTTTGAGCCCACCTCTCACCTTCTGTGTGCTCTCATGGCTCCAGTTGACTCTTCTCTTAGAGCAACAGCTCCAGGCCTCAGACTTTAGCTTGGTTTTTGATTTTGGATGTTCATATATCACGGCTGCTGGCTGAGCAGTTAGACACTTCTTGATACCACCTTGGAAAAGGGCATTTTTGGGTCACTCTTTTTCATTCCATGCTTCTAAATATTGGGGTTGGTTATTGTTCTGTCTTTGGGCCACCAACAGAAGCCCTCAGTTGGACCTGGGTTATTCACCCACACCCCTATCTGCATTCTGGTGCATCTCCTTCCCCCTTAAACTGCCAACACGCAGAAGGAGCCTTGCTACTGTCTTTGGCCAGAATCCTCTTTGAAATGCTCAAAACCTACCGAAAACCAGTCCTGAATGCCACCCATTAGGGAGTAAGTCTATTGTTAGGTGCTTGTCGGGAGCTGACTTAGATATTTGCAAAGAGCTTTATATTATAATTACTTGAATATCTCTTTATGTCTGGGAAAGTGAATACAAGCTAAAAAGTAGGCTTTGAATTCCAGATGTAAATCGTAATACTAATTTTAAATAATAATAATAATGAAAAAGTAATACAAACTCTTTGGCCCCTTTCTTTAACTCTCATCAGAGGCCAATCTGTGGCAGAGTGACAGTGATGCAGCAAGGAAATGATCCCTGCCTCCAAACCAGAGCAGATATCAGTGGCATTTCCTCAGATGGCATCAAGAAAGAGGATTTCATCAGACAGCTTCAGCTACCCTCCTCCTTCAAGGCCTTCTTCAAGGCCTTCAGCTGTCACTTTGATGCCTCTGTCATAGCATTTTGTCCTTTACATGCCTTTTTCTTCTCTGGCATGGAAACACCCCATTCACATAGGTGGTTCAGGCTCCCTCAGCAGAAAGCAGAGGAGCTGCAACTCAATTTCTTTTGGTGCAAATGCTGGAAGCTGTTTGATGTAGGATTGCCGCACACCACCTCTAAATACCTCTTGGGATAGAGCAGCTCCAGGGGATGTGCTCAATTCCTATGGCACAGTCTGCAGAAGGATTGCAGTTCATGGCATTTCTGCCCATTTTCCAGTTATTGCATTATGCTGTTACAGCCTGGCAGAACTATTTCTAACTATTGTGGACACAGTTCCCAAAAGTGAGTGTGAGGCTGTTGTTACATGAGGGGATTGTTGCAGTAACGAGGAGGTCACTCTCATGTTACACAACATGAAAACACAAAGTAAGAGACTGTAACCCTATTTGGGACACAGGAATTTAAGAATTTTTTTAAAAGTATAAGAAGAAAATATCATTGTTGGCACCCACACAAAGTATAACCCAAGGTATGAAGCAACTTGGCCAAGGTTACATAGGCTTCTGTGGTAGAATAAATCACACTCAGATCTCCCTGGTTTCTAGCAGAATAATTCAATCACCTGACTATCACTTTTGACCTCCATCACTTGCCTTGAAAACACCAGGTCCTGCGAACCCTTTCAAAAGTTCAAACTATTTGATAAAGATGAAAATGGACCTATCTTCCTTGCATGTCTAGCTAATGAGAGTTTATTCTAGGACATACCAGCATCTTTTGGAGCATTTGGGGGGATAATACAGTCCTTAACACATCCTCACCTGTATTGTAGTCTAAAAAATTATTTTCTACACAATGCTTTGAAACAGCAAGAAATCTGAGTATGGGAGATGGGTATAGGAGAAAAGGAAGCTGTGTACAGCTTTGGAGAAATAAGGATGAGAAGCTGCAGCAGTTCTGAGAGGACAGGTAGAGGAATGGGAGAAGCCCAGCTCCATCTTACTCTCCTGGCAGATTCACACTTGCGGTGTCAGCATCATGCTTTCAATGAAGCTGTTTGGATTTGAAGCTACAGTTTAAAAATGAAATTCAGCAAATGGAAGAGGCAGATGAAATAACTTGAAACTTAGCTGTTCTTCACTGTAGAGGCTAATTCTGCACACTGCTGCTTTCCTGGGGGACTCAAGATGCTACATGTTATTTCATGCACATTTTACTTATAAAAGGGAAGCTTTCCTTCAAAAATATGTATATCAGAAACTTCAGCACTTTTGCCTAAATTGAGAGTATTGAAAGTACTAATTAGACTCACTCAGTCAAAAAAAAAAAACATTCCTGGTGAACTTTTTTTGTGGAAAAGATTTTTTCTGGCTATAATTAATTTTCTGTCAACCTCTAGCAAAGCAAAAGGATAAGTACATTTCTTTCGCCAGAGATAAGGCTGAGAAACTGAGAACACAGCTTATGCTGACAGGCATTATGCACTACTGGACTGATCTATCAGCCTGAGCGAGGATGGCCCCATGGAAGTGGCAAATGTGTCCGTGTCACCACTTAAAGCATGTAAAACTGATCCGGACTTAGCACCAGGGAATATTTTGGCAGAAATTATTTAACCTTCGATTTAAGCATACGGTCTACTGATGGTTTCATGGGGGTATTTTGCTTTGGTGTTATTTTTTTTCTTTTTTTTTTTCTTTTTCTTTTTTTTTCTTTTTTTTTCCTTGTTTTCTTTTGTGTGTCTCTAAATGCCAGAAGCCACCTCAAGAGAGGTGCTGAGCTCCTGCACCTCTCACAGAAAGCCTGCAAGCCCCATGAATTTGTAACAGGTCCATGAGCTAAGGAAACCCTCCAACATCGGGTTAACTTCAAGCACTCCAGACATCCCAGTGGAGGACATTTTATTACCGGATTTAATTGGCTTGTCACAGAGCATTTACTAAAGAAACTGAGAAGAGCAGACAGATTAATCACTCCGATGATATTTGGGACCAGTTTTCAAAACATACTTTAGCACATAAAAGCCCTGCGTGCACACTTTCTGAGCATTAACATCTGCACATCATGCTGTTCCCGGGCACAAACCCCATCACCTGCAAAGCAACTGGGATGCAAGTTTTGGATTTAGACTAGGTAAAAAAAGATGCACAGCAATAGCTGACAATGGTGCCTGAAAACATTGTAGGTAAGAACGGCTGCCAAGAGTACCCTGTTTCTCCAAAATATTATGGTTACTTTAAAAGGAGTCCTAGAAAAGCATTTGTCCCATAGTTAGCTGTAATAGAATCAACTTCCCAGTCTCATTATTGCCTGAAAGAAGGGGAAAATCAAGCAGTTTAAGGAGTTTATCTGGCAAGAAGTTTTGCTGATGAAGACAGCCTGCGTTAGCCTGAGGGCACCTCAATACAACCCTGCATAAAATAATAGATGCTATTAAGGCAAGAAAATTTTTCCCTCTAATATTCAGATGGTTCTTTTGCTCACTGGGGCATTGATGCATCTGGATAAAGTTCACACATTTTATATCCTCTGACTTTATGGTAGCAGTGTTGGAGGAGGTCTCTTCACAGTAGACAATGATCCCTTTATCAAGGCCTTGGCTGATTTTCAGTCAGCTGAGAAGAAAAATCAAGTTATATACCCGAATATAATTCATGTGCTCTCCAGGGCCAGAGGAGGTACAACCTATCGTTGTATTATTTATACAGAAATACACGGGGAACCTACGGGGAGTGTGTATCTTCCAACACCAGGGAATGAATGCTCTGAGAAAAGTGGCATTGCTCTGCTGGGAGACATGGCAAAGTTTAATTACACCTTTCAGTTAGGAAAAGGATCTGGCAGATCTGCTGTCTGCAGGAGAAATCCAAGCCAAAGAAAGCTTCTGAGGACTGAAAAGATACTTTGCATAACTGTTTGATGTTGATTGCGCTGTTCCAAATTTTAGATTAATTTTATAAGCTCTAATTCTGTCCTTCGGTAGCTGTATAGCTTTAAACATTATGGTAGGACATTGTTGTTGACACACAAGCATATATATGTTTTTCTAAATAAGAATTATAATTTATTTTAGTATCAATGCATTATTCCCCCCCCCCCCCCCATCTTTCTTTTCTTTCTCTCTCTCTCTCTCTCTCTCTCTTTCTTTCTTTCTTCCTGTGGACACTGCAGGTTGAGATAGTTTCAGACCCAGCCTTGCAAAGTCTAAAACACGAGTTTGGTTTCTGCTGTTGTAAATGAAGAGGAGGTCAGGAATCACAACTACATCCTTAGGTACTACCTCTGCATAGGGCTGTAGGACTGAGCAACATCATTTGATAACACTTTAGGTTGAAAACTTTTATGCCTATTTCCAGAAAATGCAGCACATTGGATCTATCACCCACATCATGGTACTGTTGTTTTTTTTTGAGGACAACAACAAGCTCCAGGTCAAGTGCAAAAGACTTAATTATTTTAAAGAAGCTGCTGGAAACAGCAACTTCTAGTATACTTATTTTGAAATTAATGCCATCCCAGGTGTACAACATGGCACAAAAAGATTCAGGTAGATTTCAGTCCCTTCTGGGTATGATTCATGTACCTAGGCATAGCTCTCTAGAGCCATTGGAAATGTTCAAAGCTATCTTTCCTGACCTCCTTCCCACGGGTGTTCCAGAAAGGTTTTTCTCCTTCACATCTTCTGCTTTATCTGTCAGCCGTGCGGAGGTGTCTCAAACAATCTAAAGGGACTCAAATTAAATGATGATATTCAAACAGATGAATAAAACACCCTAAGGAAAATTTGGTATGTCCTTTCCCTGCCCATGGCAGGGGGGTCCAAACCATTCTATGATTCTTTGACTTTTTAAGGTGTTGTGAGTAAGAAGCATTAATATTCTTGCACCAAGAACCATAAAACACCCATTAAAGCCAAATTCTCATCTCATTCTCAGGGTAATTTGCCAAGAGCAACACCTGGAAGGATCACGACTCAGATGCTATGTACAGCAGTAAGGTTGAATGCTCACCTACATCTGTTACCCAATTCACTAAGAGACACTGTGGTTTCTCCCTGCCTAACAATTAAAGGATATTGATCTTTCCACCTCCTCTGTTAACAGTGAGATATTAAATGCAAAGGAACAACTCTTCTTATGTGACACACTCTATTTACTTCAGCAGTTCTTCTGGCCAGAGCTGAGTTCATGGACTGAGGCTGCCCCATCTGTCAGAGAGTAGAGGCAATATATAGGACCTGAGGGAATGACATGAAGTTGTATCAGGTGAGGTTCAAATTGGATATTAGGAGAAGATTCTTCACCAAGAAAGTGGTCAGGCGCTGGAACAGGCTTGCCAGGGAAGTGATCATGGCATCAAGCCTACCAGAGTTCAAGAAGTGTTTAGACAATGCTCTCAGACATATGGCTTAATTTTTAGGTAGGTCTGTGTGGAGACAGGAATTGGACCCCTGTGGGTCCCTTCCAAATCAGGATATTCTACGATTTTATTATTCTGTGATCCATAGATTCCATTTATTTACTTTCTGTCCATGCTTTTCCCAGCACAAAAGCAATGAAGGTTTAATAAGCATGGTGTCAGCAAAATACACATTTGTTGGCTATGAAAATACACTTATGGAACTGCTAGAGACAAAAAAATAATAATAATAATGCCCCCTAAAAGAGAACCTCCTTCTGTATTTGGAGGATGCAGGAAACAATCACATGGATATCAACACAGTGCATCTAAACTTGTAACTGCAACAGGTGGATGTGGCCTGGAGGAGGCCGCGGCCCATGGGGAGCCCCCGCAGGAGCAGGCCCCGGGCCGGAGCTGCAGCCCGTGGAGAGGAGCCCACGCAGGAGCAGGGGGTCTGGGGGGAGCTGCCGCCCGTGGGGGACCCGTGCTGGAGCAGTTTGCTCCTGGGGGATGGACCCCGTGGGACGGAGCCGTGTGGGAGCAGTTCCTGAAGAGCTGCTGCCTGTGACAGCTCACATCATGAAGGGGTGGTGGAGATGAAGCGTCAGCCCCCATTCCCCATTACCCTGCGCTGCTCAGGGGGGAGGAGGAAGTAGATGGTGGATGGGGAGGAAAGTGTTTTTAGTTTCCTTTTAGTTCTCACTTCTCTAGTCTGTTAGCAATAGGCAATAAATTACATTAATTTTCCTATGCTTCATCTGTTTTCTCAGTTGCTTCATCATATTTTTTCCCCTTGTTTTGACGGAGAGTGAGAGAGCAGTTTTGGAAGAGTTTAGCTGTTCATCAGGATGAAGCCACCACACTAGGGAATATTATGGTAAATTTAAGGATGTACTGGGAGAGGTCAATTAAATCCTTTAAACAAGGGAGGGAATATAAGCAATTTACAAATCAGTAGGTATGAATAAATGGAAATGTACCCTAAATTTCAGTACTGCCCATCAGTGTTAAACCACCAGAGCCACTCCACAGTGATGCTTCCTAATAGCTCTTTGCCAATAGCCCCTTTTGCCCATGCTCCTTTAGTATACCCAGATGAAAGCACAGTGTTTGGCAAGCAGAGTGTCCTTACTGACTCAGAAGGGCCTTAAAATACCTGGATGGCTCCTTTTTATGTAAATAATTTTTCATGCCCTTGAGGTGGTGTTACCATCTCAAATTTTGTCCTGTCCTTTGCTGTCTCCTGAGGGCAACATACCATATCAGCTTGAAGGAAATTAGGGGGTGGTGGAAAGGAACATCTCAAATACCCTTTGCTTTGACTTGCTTTGACATGTGCGAGAGAGTGTCTAGTTTTGCTCAGTTAGCATATGATTTACCTTTATCACTGAAAGAAGCTGTGAGTGTAGATGCACACCTGACTAACTCTCAAGTTAAAAGACCCGTGTCAACTGCAGTCAAATTCACAAAGCATCTGGAGATAAAGGCAAATAATAATAGGGCAATCAATCTATGGAAAAGAAATGCCAGCAGTTTAATGTGACTTTATAATGTGAGAAAACTAATAGCAGTTAATCTACAATACATGTTTAAATAGCATCTGCCACTGACCCTGTTAGAGACAGACTCCTGGGCTAAATGGACCTCTGGTATCACCCTATAGGATTTTTTTTAATATATCTTATACCCAACCTCTATAAGAGTTTTCATTGTGTTATTTGATTAAGAAAGTAGAAAGTTCAGAAGTCAACATAGCACAGATCAGATGGAGCAAATGCTGGCCAGCAGATAAGTTCATGTTTTTAGCATGGAGTGTTTCTAGTGGAGTCTCTTGTGCTCATTGTGCAGTGACCTGGAAGAAATCCTTACTGGTAAGGCTGTCAGAGGACCCATGAAGAGGAAAGAATGAATAATGTGGAGTCTCCCCAGGGAAGATATGACTCTGAAAAAGATTTGTCCATATTTCAGCCAGGCTGAGGAAATAGTAACAGGGGCAAACCCTTGTCTGGGTCTTTCTTCAAAGAGGGTTATTTGAGTCTAGGGTTTATTCCATCAAACAGCTTGGAGTTTCTGTCTCCACTGCAGAGAAGTATGGTGGCTAACAGAGCAAAGGGTGCCTTGAGTGCTAGAAGGTTTTCTTTAGGATTAAATAAGGTCTATTCCCCCAATTTTTACCTACTGTTGTTGAAACTGGGAAAAAAAAATAAACCTATTTATTAATGTTAATGCCCATTTGGAGAAACCTAAATTATTCTATGACTCTGACCTAAATAATTCTAAGATTCTGCACTTGAAACACAAATGATTTCAGTGAGAAGTTCCATCTCAGTTCATCAAGGCAAGCTTAAGAAATATCATAAAAGGGCCATGCAAGAATTCAAATGGGGAGGAAAGTTGTGATAGCAATACCGTCTTCCACAGAAAGGATAATATAATGGACTGCAGTGTCGCAAATATAACCAAGGAATCAAGGCTTTGTTCCACAGCAGTTCTCAAGAGGCCAGCAACCAAAACGGGATTTTGACCCCATTTTGGGCATCCTGATATAGATATGGATCTTTACTTCATTCTGTCTCCAGACTCCAGGCTGCTCATAGGAAGCCCTAGTTAGGATCTCTCATGCAGGCACTAATCCTATACACTATTAACAAAGAAATAAAGTCTGTTCCAGGCCCTGACAGATGAACAGTAAGGGAAAATATTTACAAAACTGTTATGCACTACACAGGAACCAAGGCCCATGAAAAAAAAATGAAATATCAACACTTTCTTGATAGTTCCCTGTACCTCTGGGGAAAGCACATCTTCATAAGCTTTTCTGCCTTGCAACAGCTTTGGTTTTCTTTATTTTAAGGCAAACTTACCATCAAACAGGATCAGAAGTTCAGTCTGGCTGCTTAGAAAGCTGAATTTCATTCCAGAGGAAAAATGTGAGACTGGTTGTGTTGCCCTACAAGAGACTCATTTGCACTATGGACTATCATAACTTCAAAACACTGAAAGCTAAAATTTTGCAGAACAGAGTAAAAGATAGAATAAATAAATGAATAAAAAAAAAACTCAGATTCTTGAGAAGTGACCAATTCAGGAAATGCAATCTTTTTTTTTTTTTTTTTCTCTTCCTAGGATTGGAAACAGCCATTACTGTTATATGGTGCTCAGACCAAAAATAAGATGTGACGTTTTGAAGAGCATACAATCGGGTAAAATATAAAATATTTAATAAATATGTAAATTGGTCAAGCTGCTTCCCCAAGGAGGAAAGCTTCAGTCGTGCTTTACAGCACTCATTCACTTACGCAAATACTTTAAGAGGATCAAGGATGGATTTTAAATGAAGTTAAAGTTTAACGAGGAATATATAATCCTTCAAGGAAGAGATTTTGTCATCTTCATTTATAATTTCTTGAAAGTTTAAAAAGTTATAAGTTGAGGAAGTAGCTTTCTGAAGCTTTGTGTGTACAAACTGGGAGAACTGAAGGCATCCACCTGAATCCTGCAGTCAGGGATGTATCAAAATATCGGAAACTGATGATTTTCCTATTGCTCAGGGAGTTCTGAATTTTCTCCAGCACTGTTGTAAGTTTTCTGTTCAATCCAGTCCTATATGGTCCAGACACAGAGCCTTCTGACATTTTCTCTTTGAACAGACCAGCAACTTCGAGGGACAATCGGACCTAAGTCAAGTGCGATATACTCCTTTTAAAATCACGTCAAGTTCCATATTAGAGCATTTAAGTATTTTTCTTTGCAAAGCTGCATCTTGTTCCTCTAAAACCTCATTTCTTTAGTAGTTAGGAACCTTCTTCTGATTTCCAGCTCAAACAGATTCATTTCTAAAATACACCCGTTTCATTTTGGGTCAGCATCCTCGTAAAAATAAGTAATTTTGTGATAAGCAGAACAGAGGAGAGTTCAGAGTAAGTTTTCAACACTCTTAAACAGCCTTGACATAAGTCCTATTTTGGCAATTTGTGCAGTTTCTAGAAAGTGCGTAACTATAAGCTAAAAATAGTTTCATAAGACAATATCACAGAATGTCCCATCGCATTAGGGAAGGCCCCAGCAAAGGAAGGGACTTGCTACATTTGTATTTTGTTTCTTACTTCTGAGTTACAAGGCAGAATGAAAAGAAGAAGGAAAAAAAAAAAAAAAAAGTAAATACAGGCTGAGAATTGTTGAAGCTGGAGAGTGTTTACAACTAATGAAAGGGTTGTCTGGGGGCTGGTATCAGAAGGCAGAAATTTCCCTTGGCACGTTTTTTGCTTTGCACACAACAGCATTGCTCTGTTAATTTTCACCCTTTTTCTCTGAGTAATTTCGCACTAGAAATAATTGTTCTTTCTCCTTCATGTGCTCACACTTTAGATGATGGAAAGTTTGAAGCAAATTGCCAAAGCACTCAATACCCTATGGGGTTCAAAATTTACTTTTCTCCCTGCCAGGGAAACCACAATTTCATCCTTTTGTGATGTCTGCTCAGAGACCAGCATTCTGCTACAATGGCCCATCAACTAGATGAAGGTCCAATGGTGTTGTGGTGAAGACGAAAGTAGAATGGACTGAGAATGTCTTTTTTTGCCTTTTTTTTTTTTTAATGTTTGAAAATCAATCTATATCAGCATTAACACCACATCATTCACTCAGCACAGCAGTCAGATTTTCTTGCCTGCCCTGACTTCATCTTTCTGTGTCCATGGTGGGAGAAGAGAAGGTCAAGAACATTAGCCCTACTAGCCTGGATCAAGATCTGGAGGAGAGTGAGAGGGGCAGATCTGAAAGATCACAAAACCATGAGGATCTTTATTTTTCCTCTTCAAAAGGGATAAGATGCTTTTCTCTCTTGTCTTGCATAGAGTTACTTTAACATTGTTAAAGGTTTCGCAGAGTGTGGCTTATGTCCCACAGCAATACAATGAATACCAATTCATGCTCTATCTACCACAGCCAGAATCACTTCTTCAACACCATGTAGACATATTACTTCTCACTCTGTACTCCATGTGCATACATTCTACACGTGGTGAGCATGAAGTCTGATGCTCCTCTGTTGGCTGTTACTGCCAAATTCACTTTCCCTACACAGGTGCATAAGCTTGCTGTAGATAGAATCGTAGAACCAAAACAGTTGGAAAAGACCTCCAAGAACATCTGGTCCAACCATCACCCTACCACTAGTATTACCTACCAAACCATGACACTAAGTGTTATGTCCAACCTTTCCTTGAACACCCCCAGGGACGGTGACTCCACCACCTCACTGGGCAACCTCTTCCAATACCTGACTGCTCTTTCTGAGAAGAAATGTCTCCTAATCTCCAACCTGAACCTTCCCTGGCACAACTTGAGGCCATTCCCTCTAGTCCTATCACTAGTTACCTGTGAGAAGAGGCTGACCCCCAGCTCCCCACACCTTCCTTTCAGTGAGTTGTAGAGAGTAATAAGGTCTCCCCTGAGCCTCCTCCTCTCCAGACTAAACAACTCCAGTTCCCTCAGCCTCATAGGAATTGTGTTTCAGGCCCTTCACCAGCTTTGCAGCCCTTCTCTGGACATGCTCTAGGGCCTTGACATCTTTCTTGAAGTGAGGAACCCAAAAACTGAAGACAGTACTCGAGGTGCAGGCTCACCAGAGCAGAGTACAGGGGGACAATCACCTCCCTGGTCCTTATGGCTACACCAGTCCTGATACAAGCCAGGATGCCATTGGCCTTCTTGGCCACCTGGACAAACAGCCAGGTCATGTTCAATACTTACAGAATACTTACAGAAATACTTACAAGTTACTTACAGAAAGTTTCATCTCCTTTCAATTAAACAGTCAAAAAATTATTCATATATTGTGTTTGGGCAACTAGACCCCCGCAAACATCTGTGGAGAGAGACAGTCACATCTGGAGTAGAGAATAAGCAGCAACCAGATGATTTGCCTTATGGGCTACTTTCTTTCTTACTGCTGATGAGGACTGAGTTAATGTCTATATTAGAGCAGCTGCCTAACTTCTTCCTGGACAAAATTCAGTGCAATGAACGTAAATTTAAGAGATCAGCCTGAAATTCAGTACACTTCCTGTATCTATGGAGATCTGCCCCATGGAAAGGGATCTGGGTATTCTGGTCAACAGCAAGTTGAGTATGAGTCAGCAGCATGCCCTGGCATCCAAAATGGTCGATGGTACCCTGGGGCACATCAAGTATGGTGTTACTAGCCAGTCAAGGGATGGGATTGTCCTGCTCTGCTCTGCGCTGGTATGGCCTCACCTAGAGCACTGTGTGCAGTTTTGGGCACCACAATATAAGAAGGACATAAAACTATTACAGAGTGTCCAAAGAAGGGCTACCAAGATAGTGAAGGATCTGGAGGGGAAGAGACATAAGGAGTGGCTGAGGGCCCTTGGTTTGTTCAGCCCAGAGCAGAGCAGGCTGAGGGGAGGCCTCATGGCAGCCTGCAGCTCCCTCACGAGGGGAGCGGAGGGGCAGGTGCTGAGCTCTGCTCTCTGGGGACAGCGACAGGACCCGAGGGAACGGCATGGAGCTGGGACAGGGGAGGGTCAGGCTGGGTGTGAGGGAAAGGTTCTGCACCCAGAGGGTGGTTGAGCACTGCGACAGGCTCCCCAGGGCAGTGGTGATAGCACCAAGCCCGCCAGAGTTCCACAAGTGTTTGCACAATGCTCTCAGACACAAGGTCTGATTTTTGTGTGGTCCTGTTGTGGAGCCAGGAGTCAGAAATCAATAACCCCTGTGGGTCCCTTCCAATTTAGGATATTCTATGATATTCCCCTTTCACAAGCTCCCTTGGTCAGTGGAGATACGTGAGCAATCATTAAGATCACCTACTACAGATTCCGTTTTTTTTTTGTTATTGTTTTTGGTTTTATTTGTTTGTTTGTTTCATTGTTTTAGTCCAAATCCCTATCTTTTTATGCTTTTTATTGTTGTTCTCTCATGGGAGTACAGGAACCTTCTCTCCACGTTTGCTCGCCATCTCTTTGCATATCCCAAACCTCTTCCTGTGCCTGCACAGTCCAGGATGATAGACTTTTTTTGATCTACTTGCAGCCCCATAGCTGTATATGTAAGGAAACGCCTTCTGAAAATTAGTTATACAGACTGGCAGTCAAGCAGTTAAACCAGGCATGAAAATGGTTTGCAATCTGTTCCAGCAGTCTCTCAAGTTTCCATTGTCAAAGTGGGATTATTTTTCAGCAAAACGGCTGCCCTCCAGTACCAGCCCCGGGAATCAATGTAATTAAAAACAAAACAAAAAAAAAAGTTTTATTGTTTTTAAATATATCTCTAAGCTATGGGGGAAAATGAAGCAGAAATCTATTGCAAATAAGAATATTTCTCCTTACTATTCGCACTTATCAGTCTGTATCCAGTCATGAGCTGAAGAAGCTGCGTTTGATCTCTTGTACTTGAAACAGTCTTTGCTGTTTAAAATGAATACAGCCTCAGTGTTTATTTATGGTGACAACAAAATGCTCCTCACCACTGGGAAGTGCTGGGAAGAGCAGAAACGATATAGCTTTCCTCAGCAGCAGGAGCAGCCTGGGCTTGGTGCTGCTTGAACACACGTCAAAGCTTTCTGCGTGTCTCCCATGACCTTCCTCAAGGACACCTCCTTGCAGAAGGGAGTGGTGATGCTGTTTTCCTGGGTTGCTGTGTATAGGGTGCCTCTTAATGGGATTTTGTGTCAGACCTAGAATTCTGGGGGAGGTTTAACAAGCATAAAAGGCTAACCTTCTCCCCATTTTACCCTGAAATCCACTTTCTCTGGAGAAGGGCAAACTCTGCCAGTGCTCTAGGTTAACTTGAATGCTCAGAGCTATCAGGATGATGCCTTTGTGACAGTTAAGCCCTGTCTGTGAAAGGCAATTGGCTCTTCGGTAAGCAAGCAAATGACTTCCAGTGAACATAGGGAAAAATTTGAAAAAATACATTTTAAACTTCAGTCACTTTCCATTATATGAAAGCTTCTACAGTGTACACAGCTAACTATACATTTTGCCATCATTAATGTCTGGCCTCCAAAAGCAGGACTAACTATCAAAAAGAAAAATCCACCAAGATCTGCAAGATCTGCTAAGATCCACAAGTTGTAGGAGACTTAGGGGCTCTTATGGGGAAATAGCATTTGACCTCTTCCATTTCTGCCTGTTTGCAACTGTTCAGCCTCTGGGACAGGATGCTAAAGGATAGGATCCAGTGGTCTCTTGCAATTTTTATTATGCTTTTGTTTTGTTTTCTTTTTCCTCCAGCACGAATGCCTTCAGTATGATTTTTTTTTTTCTATTAGACTCTACAGAATTGAAACTCCTTCCAGGGATGATGTTTTATAGTAGTTAGTAATGTCACAGCATAGCTTGGATAGGAACTGAGGAATGTTCTTATGCTGTTGCAACAAGAGATTGGAAATCGGATGCAGATAATCAAATCAAAGTGGATTTAGTGGGGACATGAAAGCTACAGCTTCCGATTCCTCTAAGACGAGACCATCATTACTGAGTTTGGATGCCCAGTGTTACTGAAAGAGATCTTCCACCACTGAAAATCAGAGGACAAGCTAAAAATCTGGTCCCAAGCTTTATAAATGCACTTATCCATTGCGTAATGCAGCATTGTTGCTAGAGCAAAACTGTAACTTTGTTCCCACCCCCAAAAAAAAAAAAAAGGGGGGGTGGGGGGGAAGCAAAGTGCGGAAAGGAGCCATTAATGTTGTCTAAAAACAAACAAACAAAAAAACATTGTCTCTGCACAAAGGAGCATGATGGCAGGGTAATTCAGTTGGTGCACTTGGTGAGGCCCCAAACCATCCTATAACAGACATTAACCATGCCTTAGAGGTTATTGTCAGCAGTCTGTATCCAGTTAACTATCTTTCCCTGACTGCCGAGCCAATCTCTGCACATGTATATAGGGGGATGTAAGGCTCCCAGCCGGAGTCCTGGGCAAGCAGATGTTCCCAGAATCCCATCCCTGCAGGACTGAGGGCACTGTCCACATGAGCCCATTTTCGGCAGTGTTGGAAACTCCTGTTTTCCTTCAGCCCCAGGCATCAGTTTAACTCACAGAATCATAGAGCTCCTTTCTCTTCATGGAGTCATGATGTAAACTGAATTAACAAAACAACTGCTAGTGATGAAAAACAAACAAAATAACATAATTCCCTTAAACGTGACTATCTTTTATTTTTAGAGCTAGCTTATTTCTTTGACTTGCTTTATAGCCGCATTGACTTAGGTAAGGAGTTAGTAAAATACAGTCCTGGACAGGAACAAATGTCTGGGAGCCGGGAAAGATGGAAACCACTTAAACACACTTTGCCACAAATAACTTGCAGCTGGAGAAGAAAACCTGGTGAAAAGTGCATGTGCGAGAGCAAAGTCCTTATATTTACAATACAATACCTATAGCAAAGTGATATTTCAGTTTTTCTTATGACAAACCAGACTTTCCAAACATCTAATTTCTAAGAAACTAAGGGGATGGGAGCCCCTCTCCCCCAACTTCTACGTTTTGATTATGTGTGCACAGCCTTGCTACCATGTTATTTAAAGACATGAATTATTCTGTCCCTCTGGTCTGCACCATCCTGTCCAGCTTTGTAGAGCTTACAGAAGGAAAATAGCATTCTGTAGATCCTTATGGATAATCCCCCCAGATTCCAGGTCCCATTTGGATACTGTCTCCAGTTTCACCAACAGCTGTGTATTTGTTATCTTTAGTCCAAGAGCAGGAATTGATATTCTTGAATTAACCTGCTGGTGTTGGTGTTGTGGAATGGCTGGGAAACTGAGATGCTTCCGTTCTTGATGAGATCTGAGCAGACCAAGCAATATGTTTTCTATATTTATATATACACATACATACACAATAACATATTGTATGTATTATTATATACATAATTATATATAACGTTGCTTTCATATAGTGCCTCTGTGTGTGTGTGTGTATGTGTATATATATATATGCACACACTTAAAACATACTGCTTGAAATAGTGTTGATGAATACATAAAACTTCAAGAAAAGAATTTTCTGGGAGGATGGCCAGTATTTTTGCATCTCAGTGGCTTCTGATCAATAGCATTTTATAGTTCCTACTTTTGATCTGCTTTAATGTGCCTTTCTTGGGGAAACTGAAGACCACTTCTACTCTGAAAGATAAGGAGTGCCTTAGTGACAGCCTACATATCAGGATTTTACATATGCTTGTCCTAAGGTTTAATTCTGAAAAAATGGGAATCCTCAAGTACCACTTAGAATTCTTATGGTATTTCTCAGCATTTCTGGATTCCACTAACTGATCTGGGTCTCTGATTCAATACAGAAGCAGAAGGAGGCACGCTGCCAGGCTGCCTAATATCAGAGGACTGCAGACAAGTCCAATAGTCTAAAAAGAGGTGATATGGCTGTAAGAGTTTTTTAGCAAGGCAATGCCCAAGGCCAGTCATCCAGCAGGTGTAAGTCACTATCTGGGAGTCTGGCTCTGTGTGTGTAAGTCAATATGTAACAACAATATGTAAAAGTATTTCACGGCTGCCTCAACTAATTTCTAAATGCAATGCAAGTGAAAAATTGGAAGCAAGAGGAAACACCACTATACAACATCATTTTTTTTTATTTTTTTTTTCTGAGCTGCTGTGCAGGTGTTCCACTCTACAGAGGAGAAAAATGTTTGACAGCAAAGAATATTTGTGTTGGCAGTATCACTTGATCCATGTTTCAGGAGCCAAATTGAAAACGTATTTTCCCAAGGTACAGCCATAGATCATTAGAAGGAGCCAACTTTGTGAGCTGCAAAAGTATGTCTGAGAGAGAACAGATGTGTAAATTAAAATGTACCCCCAAAAATGACAGAAATATATTTGGGGATGGGAAAATTCAGTAAGGGTGCAGCAGATTTTGTGTTGTCATTGCTGCTAACAGTCCAGGATTGGCTCTGTCTGCTGCAGTATAGTTGTTACATGGGTGAGCTTTGCTTTTGCTTCTGCAGTGAATGCTCTAAGTCCGCTTTCTTCTCACTGCTTGGTTTCTTACCCTTAGTAAAGGAGAATCTCTGTCTCTTGGTGGCTGGTCTCAGGAATATCTCACAAGGTCCTCCCCGGGGACTCACATCAGCATAGACCAAAATGACACAACTCCCAAAAAATATGCAGCCAGTCATACAGAAATTTCTCCAGGGAACCCACAAAACGGGACCACAAATTTCTGTTTGTTGTGAGTAAGCCCAACATTTTATGGCATTGCCAAGTGGTTGGAGAACCAAGTCAACTGGTAGACTTGTCCTCTGGTCCTGAAGCGGCAGTTCCTGGGCAACAGAGGAAAGAGGCTTCATCATCTTCATCATCTCCTCTATCTGGATGTGATCAGTGGTGCTTTCTCTTCAGCTCATCTTCCTTGAAATAAGATCAGCCATAAAAGATGTTAATCAGTGTGAGCTGATGACTTTGCCAAAAGAGATCACATTTCCATAAAAGCAAGATTCATTTTCAGACTAAGATGGCAATATGCCTCAGATATATATGTGAGAAACAATTAGGGGTCACCCCAAAAGCTTTTTGCTTTACAGAGACCCCTCCATTTTCTTCTTTCTCCGTACAAGACATAGAAGGCACCACAAACAATCTTATTTATGGAAAATGAGGAAACACATCTTACATAAAAAGCCAAGAATTTATTGTAAGTATAATTAAAATCATAACAGTGTAATTCAAGGACTGTTATTTGTTTATAATTATTATAGAAATAAAAAAAATAAAAGAACAAGTATTTCAGTACAGAAAATATCTCAATAATAGTAATAATACAATTAAAAATTTAATACACCCACTTAGTGTGGGCATACACAATGCCTTTTTCTGATGTTATGCTCATCCCTTCACTGCTCCTCTGGGTCTTAAAATTGGTAGCTTCAGACTGCTGGTGGTGAATTCATTCTTTTGGCAAGTCTGGAGGAATATAATTCACTGGGAGGAATATAATATTGATAGTTTCTTCTCCCTCACTCTAGGATTTGCTTGGTGTCATTTTTATACATTTGCCAGTATCTTTCTTCATGGCTCCAAAAAGAATTTATAGTCAAATTTGCTATATACAGTACCACTTTGTAAGTTAGGTACTATTCTTTATAATCTTTGTTAACCTTATACACAGTTTCTCCAGGTTTTATATTTCTTTAAGAGACTACTGGGAAACTGTAGCATTTGGGGCTCTCCAGTGCCAAGCTTATGTCCCATCTTTTATCACTCCATACCATTACTTCTTTGTGCCACATCCTGTGTCTTCAGTTCTCAAGACCTCTGCTGCCCTGAGAAGCCTGGATTTCTCTATACTACATCACTATGTTACAGTCATAAATATCTCATTCTAATTAGAACAATTCCTTCTTATCTCTGTCTATGCAAAACTGTTGCACCATACAAAGCAAAACACAAGCAAAACAAGTTAGCCATAAACACAGCTGTTTTACCTAAACCACGTAAAACAAAGCAGCAGCAGCTCAAGAAAAATTCAGACTGAACAAACCTGACACAGCCTTGCCATCTCAGTTCAAAGCTTATGGTACATGACTAGCAGTAGCAATACCATGTTGCAGGGCTATACACTCTCATACATGTTTTCTTGGGTCCTATATGACCTATCATGACCATCATGGTGACACCTTGCAGCCCGCAAGGTGCTTTGGGTGGCATTGCTCTTTTTCTATGTCATTGTGATGATCTCAGCACCACACCTGGCAGCAGGCTCTGATTTTGTTGCACAAAATGAACATTTTCATTAAGGGAATTCAGATTTGTTCATTTTCTTGCACTGTATAGATAGACACCTTGTTTCATTTTTAACCCCATTTTCCATTAGAGCAATTCATGAGGACTGCATTATGTATGTCAGTAACAAATCTCTGAAGGGAAAGATATTAAAATATGGAAAACGAAGGATTCTTGTCATACCAAGAAAATAGAAAAGTAACTCAAGCATTACTAACATTGTAGAGTTCACACCATTCTTGACATGAGAACATGAAGCTCACTGGAATTGGAGGCTGATAATTTACTTTTTGCTTCAAAACCATTTTTTGTTGTTGTTTGTTTGTTTGTTTTGCTTGTTTCCTTTATAGAGAGACTAGTGGTCTAATATGCTTTCTACCTCTTTTTTTTTTTTCCTTTTCTTACAGTAACATTTTCTTGATTATGTTCTTCAACGTATTTATCTATTGACCTATCACATACCCAATATAATATTCAGAATCCAGTCCACCTTACCACAACAACTTTTAAAGCTCTTACCATAAGCCCTTAATACTATCAAGTGTTTTAAAGAATCTCACCAGGACAAAAATCCAGACTACTCTGATTAAACAAATGCCTGATGGTATTTTAAGTTTCAAGCATGTCATATCTGTTTTTAAAGATTTAGACTGATTTTTCACAGTAGTTCCGAAAACAGCAAATTTAATAGATATATGCAACATTTACTCAGTAATTATCACCATTAGTGTTAATGACCATAGAGTTACTAGATGCTGTAACCAGCTGGAAAAGGAACATCAGTCCATTCAATTCATAACTTCTGAATCAGAGAACTACACTGATGAGAAGTGCAATTTATTTTTCATTATCTGTGAAAATATTTCACTGTACCTTAATAAAGTTGAAATCTGGATACTACCAGAGTTTTAACATTACTTTTCCAGCTGAGTTTTTTCTTCATATTAATGTACTTCTCTGGAATTTCTCACTTTTATCAGTTGCTTTCTAGTGTGGTGTCACGCTGAGACAGAATGATTCCTTCCTCTGCAAACTAATTAGGCCCGGATTTAAGGAAATTCTGCCATCCAAATCTCACCAAAATAAACAATGTCATCACAGTTCAAGCAATCCTAGCAGTAGTTGTCCAGAGACTGGATGAGTATGGAGGGAAATATTACTTTATGGCTGCTCTATGTAAATATTTCTCCATATTCATCTACTATTGGACATTACTAGAAAACAAATAGTGGACTCACTAGTGTTTCAGTCTGAACAAAAGGGAAGTTTTAAATGGCCTAGTGGATTAAATCCATAAATTCCCTATCTCCGTTTCTTTTCTGACCCTTTTTTGTCTTTGTTGTAGTGGTAGCTATTCTTCAGGGAACTGTTGCTATACAATCATGGTCATAGCTTGGTGTACATAATACACGCTTCAGATAGTCTGCAGCCAAATTAACTTAGAGAATCACCATGAGAGAGGCTACGGGAGTTCAGGGATAGTAAGACCTTTGCCAGAGAAGAAGGAAGTTAGGAAAAATGTTGATTCTAAGACAAACTCCCACGGTTTCCAACCATGTCTACAAGCCTCATTGCTGTTCATATCAGGTATCTGTTTTATTTCTACATACAAATGTAATACTATTACTTAGTACTGTAAAAGTGCTGCAAGGTTTGCAAAGTGGTGACTGCTCATAAACACAGCTCTGGCTTAGGAAATTGCCTCTTCTAACACAGAACAAAAGGCTTTGACACCACATTGCTTTCACATATCACATGATAGGATGGCAGGAAAGCAAAGAAACAATGGTGCAAGAAAAGGATTCACTGTGCATAGCCTGCAGGCTTGCATTGCTGTTGTAATTTAAAGGGCTAATTAATTTAAACTGGTATCCTTCCATTTCTGTTTTCAAAAATGTCAAAGTCCAAAGCATCCTGAGGTAAAATTTGTCTGTCATTTTGCAATATTCTGTTTGCAGTTCTTTAGCTATATAACACTAGCTTTCAAACCTCCGTTCTGTCTTGCTTTCCTTCCCTGCTGGAACTCCAGTGTGAACGTGCATTTGTTTCCATTCTTGGAACCTAACCTCCATGCCTGTCTGTGATTTATCACTATGGCTGTTCCAGCAATAGCTGTTCTATTTCTTTTAAACATACTTTTGTCTCCAGTAGCATTCACTTAATGAAAGCAGAGACTCTGGGTTTTAAATATGTATGGAGGATTGATACATAATGAATATTTATAGATATTTAAAATATTTAGAATGTTCAGAAATATGTTTATATTTTTTTTCCCTTAGCATAATTGCATTTTTATAGTGTTTTCAATACTAAAACATTTTTACTCTACTTTGGCATTCATCTTGCTCTGTTGTCCTTTTTTCTTGTACCTGTTTGACTAGACCTTTTAATATTTCAGGTCTAACACTCCCAAACAAAACAGAAATGATTCTCAGCTCTCAAGCAGTCCAGGAAGGAGTAAAATTAGGTGTTTTTATTTTTTTCCTTCCTTTTCTAACAAAAATATTTATTTTTAAGAAAATCTCCATATATTTCCATTAATGCCCATTGAAACTTGTAGTTCTATAAACTGCAGCAGGTACATATTAAATACAGGCTCAGTTCAGTATTTGGAAAACTGAATTCTAGATACCTAAATTCATTTTTTTTTTTTTTAACAGCAAATGAAGGGACCTTTTAAACAAAGTAAGACATTTCTTTAAATAGAGAAGTCATAATGGATGGGGCTTTTTACTGATCTGTGGGCAGGATTTTTCTGACCTGAATTTATCTCTCTGAAAGTGAGGTATCTGATCTAATGGAGCCATGCAAGTTAACTAACTGATGTTTTCAGCACAGAAAGTTGCAGCAGAATGTGCATCTGGGTCTCTGCGTCTCTGTAGAGATCACGTGTGGACCAGTAGCAGCAAGAAGCCAACTGATGTTTCAATAGCCAGTGTGAGGTAACATGAATCCTGGTGCAAGCTCTGGTCCAGAATGAACATTCTTAGGGTTTTAAAACATTCCAGTATTTTTTTAATGAATAGCCTAATCTCTAAACATTATCTTGACTTGATTTTAACTAATTCTATTTTCTTAAATGAGCCACAGTACCACAAATATAAAAAAACACACAGTTACATCTACACTGACTACCTTATGACATACTGTTCCTGATTTGATATTAGTATAACCACTTTTTAGAATGAAAAATACATTGTACTCTAGCTAAATTTAACATAAGTGAAATACATTACAGGTGCAGCATCTCAAGAATAAGGAAATTCTTTATACGTTGAGATATATATTATTATTAATTTTGACAACTGCATTAAGTATGTATAAACCTCTACATTATGCAGTGTATTACATACAGTTATAGCACTTATAAATATCTAATTCAGCTATGAATATAAATATTAACATGTATATATCTGATGCAAGCAGATATAAATGACTAGCTAGTGTAAGATTAGGTACTGAACTATTACTTTAATGGCTTTCTGTGGCCTGAAAGGCCACAGACTGGTGCTGAAAGGACCAGTCCATTCCAATACTCCTTCCATGATCTTTATAAAATTTAATAGCCCCATCTTTGAAAAATATGACTTTGACAGACTAAAAATCTGTTTTTTAATGATTCTAACCACAGGTGAAATAGTTTATGGTGTTTAAATACAGCTCATGAGTCATGGTTTTATTACTATGGGAACTTAAATGTTGGGGGGGGGGGGGGGGGGCTTCATTACTTCAAATTATCCTCTCGAGTGTCAAGGGTTTCTGTTTGTTTGTTTTGTTTTCCCATCTACAGGCTTCCCAACACAGTTCAGCAGAGCTTTCTGTAGGTGTCTAGAGGGCAAGACATACGAAGAGCAGCTGAGGGCCCTTGGTTTGTTCAGCCCAGAGCAGAGCAGGCCGAGGGGAGGCCTCATGGCGGCCTTCAGCTCCCTCACGAGGGGAGCGGAGGGGCAGGCGCTGAGCTCTGCTCTCTGGGGACAGCGACAGGACCCGAGGGAACGGCATGGAGCTGGGACAGGGGAGGGTCAGGCTGGGTGTGAGGGAAAGGGTCTGCACCCAGAGGTGGTCGGGCACTGGGACAGGCTCCCCAGGGCAGTGGTGACAGCACCGAGTCTGATGGAGTTCAGGAAGTGTTTGCACAATGCACTCAGACACAGGGTCTGATATTTGCATGGTTCTGTGTGGAGCCAGGAGTTGGACTCAATGACCCCTGTGGGTCCCTCCAACTTAGGATATTCTGTGATTCTATGAATTCTTCTAAGACTAAATGCTTTTCCTTGAAAAAGGAAGGATGTGAAGTACATTGCTATGCAGTCACTTGTTTTTCCATTGATGTCACCAACAAAAGTGTATTGAAGAAAAGTGTAAATAGTCAGACTGCAGAGCCAGCTTGCATATGGATCTCATTCATCCTTAACAACAGTTCCCTGCCCGTCTAACAAAACAGACATTATCCAAAATGGTTTTTCATTTTTCCATGTGTCCATGGAAAACTGCATTATGTGGACTCAGTGTGCCCAAGCTGATGAAACCCTGCATGCAACTATCACACTGACTAGAGGCAGAAGACTTAAGGTTAGGGAATGTCTGGAAGGCTCACCCTTACAGCTAGAGCACGCTGTACAAGGTGAGAAACCAGAGAACTTGCTACTTTGCAGGTGGCTAAGACAATGAGGACAACTCCAGCTGTTATTACCTTTTACTTGGATCAGTTTCTTCTCTTTTGGTCATGTCTTTGCATCCTCAAATAAGAAAATAGACAAAACACCAGAATAATAAAAAGAGGAATATAATATATAAATATAAAATAAATGACTAAAGGAATGTTAGAAGCTGCTATGTGATCTTCCTTTTCAGTGACTTTGTTTACCTTCTTTCACCATTGCTTTGGACACAGTAGTGGGGGAAGGAAAGAGATCACCCACTTGAGCTTCTCCTGAATGACTGCTGCCATCTCATCTGTGCCCACAACTGCTCATCACTTCAGCTGAAAAATGAGGCAAACAGCCACCAGGCAGATGTGACAGCTCTGTGCCATGCAGCAGAGGAACAGTGAAATGCACAGAGCAGAGGATTTAGCCTGTAAGCTGTTTGTCTGTGTTGTCATTGCCATTAATCAATCCATGCTTAATGCCATTTCTTTCAATTCACTAACTCTCTGCTGCCACATCAGTATAACCCTGTCTTCCTTACTGTCTGCCTGTCTCCTGACTTCACCTCCCTCCTGCCATCTCTTTTTCCTCCCTACTGTCACCTGCTTCCTAAAAGTCATGATGCATGGGTTAATAGAAAACCAAATATTTTTATACACGAATTTAAGGCACTTATCAGGACTTCAGATTGGGAGCTCCTTCAGGCGTCATTGGTCCAATACTGTCCTGAATCTGATGGAGGGCACTGGCCATTACTGTAAGAGTCATTACAGCTTGATGGAAACTCTTAGAAATTTCCTGCTGGAAATGTTGTATTGAAATATGAATGTTCTAGAGAGAAAAAGTGATTTCCAGCAAAATGTTCTATTGGGAAACCTGACATGCCTCCTCAAATATACCACAAAGGTTTTGGGGGAGCCCATTGAAGACAGTGATTCATAAAGTTATAGTTTGGCCAGTCTTGAGAGAAGAATGACTGACCAGCACAACAGCTCCTATGAATTTCATAGCAGAGCACAAATATCTCTGAGATGATGGAAAATTTTGTTTTCAATCTGTTTTGTCAGACTTTTCCATTCCATTGAAACTTTCAACATATCGCCTTTACATTTCAGCTTGTGGTAAACGTAATACATAGCAATGCAACAGTTTTCCTTAAAGATTGAGATTACATTTTTAAAAATCAGTTCTAATTCAAAAACATAAATTGCATCTTTCCACTTTTCCATCATATGCAAATTCATTAAACTATATACTGTAGAGCATGACTTCTCTATCCATTGATGTTACTCATGAATATTTGCTTTATGCTGTAATGTGCCACTTACTGTAAAGCTGAGCTACATTCAAGCTGCAGAGCTGTAATAACATTATCTGGGGATGTACCAGGATGGGATATCTCTGTTTGTAATGGCACTTCAATAATTGCTTGTCATATTTAATCAAGGAGTTAGAACTGGTGATGTGACTGTTTCTGTGGGTAGAGAGAATGAACATTTATTTACAGAAGAGTAGAGAATGACTGACTGTGATAGACCAGTTACATATATGTGCAGTCCTTGAAAGTGTGCTGTGTGCTGTAGTAAAGAAAGATATAAAACTGTTCAACCTATACTCACTGAAGACTGAAACATTCCTGAGTGAGTGAGTACTGATGAAAGCAAAAGGATTTTTATACAGGAAAAATAACTGTCTGATCAGAACGTGTTCTCCTTCTACTTGTTTATCCCACAGATTCTTTTTTCTTTTTCCCTGAAACTGTCCAAAATATTATGTTTTTTTTTTGTTTGTTAGTTTGTTTGTTTTTTTGTTGTTGTTTGTTTGTTTGTTTTCCTTTGAGCTTTTGCTTTTGACAAAGAATTCAAAAGAAATGGGTAATTATTTCCTACCAGTTTGTAGAAAATGTCATCTTTGCTTTGAAACCTAATTAACCTTTTCTTGCAGAAGAATTCAAAATCCAACATATTGGAATTATATTAACAGCTAATGACAGGAGTTATAACAACAACTTAAGAAAAACAGTTGGTCATTACAGAGGGTTCTTGTTTCAAGTAAGAATGGACATTGTTTTAAATTATATAATTATCTCCTTTCAAAAAGGAAAATGAAATAAAATTTCTCTAGTGGTGTTACAGGATGTCATAATGACACAGAACAATAACAATGTCAAAGTAATTAAAAAGCATCAATAAAGAAAGACAAAACTACTCTGCATTGACATATTTACTTATAAATAAATAAATAAACAAACAAACAAACAAACAAATAAATAATAATAAAAAGATAGTATGGTCATGAAATACAATGAATAATCAAATTTCAGGTTAAACAGTGTTCCTCTACTCAATCACCTGCAAAGACATAGATAAAGAATGGAAGAAGTGCAGTGAAGGTAGATTTAAAACAACAACAACAAAATCACTGAAACCCACAAAAATTTTCATGTCCTTGAAGGTGCAATGTCAAAAACTATACCATGAAAATAAGAAAATACAGAAATGTTTTTAGAAACCTCCTTCTAAAAAAGAGGAAATCTAATCTTGCAAATAAGTAATGGCAAGTGCCTGGAAGAAAATCTCTTCAGAAGCTCACATGGAGGTGAGATGACAGGTGAATTTCACACAGATAAAAATCTTAATCTGAAATTATACCATCTGAAAAATTTGCAAAAATATACAGAGAAAGAGCAGCAGATCTTCAGATTCAAGATGTCCTTTAGGTATCTGTAAGGTTAAAATTTTGTTAGACTAGATTCTTTTATGACATCTGCATACAAGACTTGCTGCTTATGGTCCCCATGGTTCTAACTTTTCCAAACTCTCACACAGGAGATTGTGGCTTTTGTGCCCTATCCAGCTCAGTTTGCTGTTTTCATGTCACTTGGTTCTCAATACCCTGTGGCCATGCAATGAGAACCTGTCTCTGTAGAGTTTACTGAGTAACGGAGGAGAGAGGTCTTTTTTTTTTTTTTTTTTTCCAAAAGAATGTCATCCCATTGGGGTAGGGATGAAAAGAAAACCCAGCAGGTAGACCGTGAGCAATCCCACTCTCTATCTTTTTTTTTTTTTCCATTTTTTTACATTTTTATTTCTTTTTATCTTTCTTTTCTTTTTTCTTTTCCTTTTTTTCCTTTTTTCTTTTTTTTTCTTTTTTTTTCTTTCTTTCTTTTTTCTTTTTTTTTTCTTTTTTTTTTTTCTTTTCCTTTTCCACTTCTCTCCTATATCTGTCTCTATGATGTACTCTGGTTGAATTTTAGACTCACAGTGTCATTTCTCTGACTTCTTGGCATGCAACTATCAAAGGCTTGCAACCCCCATGGCACCATAAATCTGGACGTTGCTCAGTGGAGAGGTTGCCTTCTGCAGAGCAGAAAAGCCCCACAGTAGAACATCTGCACAGAGGAAGGAGCTGAAGATAAACATCTCCATGCCCTCAGTGAGGTATGTGGTTACACTGACTTGTGACTTAGTTTGTCCGTCTCTAAATTAGAAATAAGTTGGTGTGTAGGGTTAATAATACCTGTTTAATTCATCCTGTTCCTCAATCCCCTGTCAAAAGGCGGTGATGAAAAATGTGTGATGTCTAATTTCTGACTTTTCTTTTTGTTCTTTTTTTTTTTTTTTAGTTTCCATTTGTCTGTTGATTGTTGACAGCATCCAACTCTCCTGCTTTCAGGAATGTGCCTCTTCAAGTCAGCATCTGCTCAATGCTACATTTTTAGCTCAAGAACATATTGCTCTTCAGATACAAACAAGTGATATCCCAACATCTGAATCTATTTGTGGAAAAGTGTGCTGAGGAGTGAAGCTGCAAGAAAACCTTTTGCAGGACTTATTCAAAAGCAAACTGATTTTTTTTCTCTCCCTCTTTACCTTAAAATCACTCCATGTTAAAGAGAATTGCTGTTTCTTGAGGCCAAAAAAAAAAACAAAAAACAAAAAAAAAACATTTGGTATATATCTCTCCATATCTCAACCCTGATTAAACAATATCCACTTCCACTCACACATGCCTTTATAGCCCTTCATCCCATGCTTAACAGTAGAATCATAGAATATCCTGAATTTGAAGGGACCCACAAGAATGATGGAGCTCAATACATGCTGTTTCAATTTTGTATCCTCATCAGATTCCTGAAGACTAATTCCTCTAAATGTTGAAAATTATCCCTTGACTAAAAGAATTACAGACTGATAATACATGTCAAGTTCAACTAAACACGCTGTATAGGAGCAGGAGAGGATGAGGCTACCGCTGATGGTCTCATTAGAGTTCACTACATCAGCTTTGAAAGGTTTCTCTGCTGACCTCAGCACCCACACTGCTGGCATGAGTGTGTTTGCTTAAAACAGACAGTAGCAAAGTTCATGTGTATTTTTTAAAATAAGTAATAGTGAAAGCAGAAGAAAGGGAAATATCAGGAAGAAGCCTGATAAATGAAAATGTTACTGCAATTCTAATTTGTCTGTTTCACTGAGTCACCCACTAGACTTTTTTGGACTGGTATTTTTAGGTTAGACCAATATTGATTTAACAGGTTAAGAGAGGTTTAAATGATCCAGCGTCAACTGCATAGGTTTTGCTCTGGCTTCTTAGATAACATTGGTTGAAGCCATGTAATTACCAAGTCTAGAAATTTCCACATGCAAAGTAGAACAACAACTACATCCCCATATGGGTGGCAGAGATGAGCACTTCAGCAGGCTCTCAGTTCTTGGGGTAGCTTTTGGTTTACCTGGAGGCCAGCAAGGATTTCAGAAGGAACAAAGTCACTCAGGCTTTTAGGTAATATATGAGGGGAAGAAAACGGTGTTGGGAAAGAAAGTTTACATTTTTTAGGTAGAACTTGATCTGTTCCCACCTGGGATTATATAATTGCTTCTGATAGCAAAGGGATGGATACAATGACCTTTCCAGTTCTTTGTCACTGAAATGTTTGACAAGGGGACTGAAAGAGTTCTAGCAACAGGAGTTTAAGATAAAAATAGAAAGTAGTCTTGTCTCTAGCTTTAATTACCAGGTGCTGAGGCATTTTCTCAGCATTGAAAATAGGATTTCTGTCAGTAACATATGACTTGTGTCTGTCTTGCGGCTTCTCCCTTTAGAGGTGATTAAGAAAAAATAGTCAAATGAATGAAGTTTCCGGAAGAGCATCAAGCCCCAAAATACAAGATGGTGAGAATGGTAGATTCTACTTATGCATCTGTCTTCCTGTCAGTTCAGAGTCACCTACAGATCCACTAGACTTTCTGTTCCACACCATAAATTCCCAGGTAACTACAGAGAGCTTTTAAACCCCACTATAACTATTCCTACTGTGGAAAGACAGAAAAAGAGATCTATCTGATTGAAACGTAAGACATGTATATATGGCAGATTTCAGCCAAGTAGAAAGATGGAAGAGTTAATCCCTATTCAAAATGTACAGCTCATTAAAAGTCTGGAAAACAAAGCAAGATATTTTGCTATCCAGGGTTGATATTAATTAAGTGATGACAAAAATACTTTTTATTTCTTGGATATTTATCTTTATGCAGGAGGATGGGTAGAAATTACAGCCTGTTCCTTGGGGAAACTGCATGGAAAGAATGAAGCCGCTTGCACATTTTCTCCATGTTTCTCTCTATATCCTAATAAAACAAATGACAAACCATTTTCCTGGTTTTTAATTGTTTTTGATCACTCCATGTATATGTAGATGTGTGTTTTGTTCCCTAACATTAGGTAAAGGCTATGAGTGTATGAATCCATCATATCTTTTAAAAATTTCTCTCAGCTTTTGTTTTTCTCACTATGCTGCTGATTAATTTCAATTAACTTAATCTAAGATGGTGAAACATTTAGCAGATACAAGTGGCACATTATAGTTATTAATGCTGTCAAGGCTAATTGGAGTGTTGTTGCATGTTGCCTTGAATTTGTCAGCTTCTTTCAAATCCCGATAAATAAGTACATGGATTGGATTGCAGTGCAGGTAATAAAATAGCTTTTCAAACCATGTCTCCAAACATTTTTCTATCCTGCTAATATTAATAATCTAAAAAGAGATATATATTTTTTTCTGCTGTTGTTTTTAAAGTAGGTTTTTGCCTTTTTAGGTTCTTAGAAACATAGGAGCTGGAAATGCCTTGGAGCCCAACATTTTAAAGCGATATTAATACATATTACTAATAATTTATAACAGATCTCCTCCCCTACCCAATAATCTCCTTCTCCCAATAATTAATCATTCTGCACTCTGTAAAACGAAAGTTTTATTTTCATTTCTGAACGGATAGTCAAAGATACATTTCAATAGTGTATGAACATAAGCTTGTTTCACCACAACTACCTTTAAGACATACTTAACTGTAAGAACTTGATGAAGTATCATGAAGCACCTTACTGTATGAAGGCCAGAGTAGAAGACAATTTAAAAAGCAGACTTCCCATCAAGTCCAGCCATCAACCTGACAGATCAAATCCCATCACTAAACCAGATTCCTTAGTGCCATGTCCATACATTTCTTAAATACTACCGGGAATGAGGGCTCCAATATTTCCCTATGCAGTCCAGTGCAGTCCATTCCAATGATTAACCACTCTCTCCATGAGGAAATTCTTCCTAATATCCAGTCTAAGACTCTTTTGGTGTAACTTGAGACAATTTCTTCACATCCTATCACTTGTCACCTGAGAAAAGAGACTGATGCTCTCCTCGCTGCAACCTCCTTTCAGGAAGTTGTAGGGAGCAAAGAGGTCTCCCCTCAGCCTCCTCTTCTGACTAAACAAACCCAAATCCCTCAGCCACTCCTCATAACTCTTGCTGTCCAGTCTCTTCACCAGTTTCATTGCTTCACTGCTGACCGTGAGTGAGTTTTTAACTCAAGAGAAGATTCTGCCTAGTCAGGGACAAGATGTCATTCCTTACCTGTTTTGAAAAGTACATTTTAGAGAGTCGTTGTCTCCTTTTCCCCACAAAGCACCTAATTCAAGAAAGAGAAACACATTATGACAAAGAAACCTTGAAGGTTTCCTAGAACTTGATTAAAAGCCCTACTCACAGCTTTTTGAAGGATGTCACAAGACATAAATTCTTGACTGATAAAAAAATAGGAATGTATACTGTGATGATTCATGAGACTTTGTTTTGTGTTCTTTTCTCATTTGGTCATTTTCAAGAGAGAATCACAAACCCTAATCAAGCACAGTTCACAGGGATGGGTTACACCCTTCAACAAACAAGGCCACACAGCACAAGAGTTGGGCACAGAGTTTGATTTCAGCAACCAAGAATGGGACCATCCACAGGTTTGGCTTACTTGGCTCTCTAATAGAAATCACCAGGATGACCAAGATAAGGTGCTGACATTAACACTTCTGCAAGCTGCCTTTATTCTTAGTCACTGCCTCAGTACTTTTCTACCAGCCCCTCTAAATACGTCTGAAGAAATGTCATTTGCAGCATATGCAGAAGGTGGTTAATTTTGAACCTGGATCACTGCTTTAATTTCCACATACCATTAATTTATTTAATTTCCAAATTGCTTATTTTCACAAGTGAGGGGTTATGGTCTTTGACCAGTTCCTCTAACAAAACTAATTTTCTCCTCTTCAGGTCTTTGAGTTTTGCTCATGGTAGCAGTTCTGAAGGGAAAAGGTTTGTTACAGACATTAGTTGATCTCAAGTTGCATAAAATCCCAAAGGACTTTCACCTAATATATTTATTTTAAAGGCATAAAGGAGCAAATGATTCTGAGATAATTGAAACATAAAATCAATGATAATTGCTTTCCACTTAAGAGCATATCCCAGACATTTTGCTTGTGCCTTCAGTGATATTCTAGGCAATGTTCATTCTACTGCATCTTTTCTTCTAGCTCTTTGCTAGTAAAAGTTTTTGATTTAGGGGGATTGACTTTATTTCTTTTTTGTGGCCCCAGATCCCTCTTCTTAATCACCTTCCTTAAATTTTTCTATTCAAAAACTAGTAATCACATCCAGAAGAAGATATTTATCCATTATTTTTGTGAGAGGAAAAAAAAATTAAATACTGCTTTAAAATTGTAGGTATTTCCTTTTTATTTGGTTTTGGTGGATTTAATCCCTCCACTTTTTTTCTTATTTCTGATAGCAATGATTTTATTTGACCCTTAATTTGACTTAAGATATCTTCATACCAGCTATGCTTCAGGGTAGCATGCAGGTCTGTCAGGGCTCATCTGAACATTAATTTTGACGGCTGAGGTAGTTGCAATGCAGCATAATCCACCTAACCCTTTGTACAGCCTCTCACATCCAGGGCTTTTGGGATGGTTATTCAGCACTAAGAATTCCCCCCCTGCTCCTCATGTACATCAGGAAGCAGCTCCTAAGCCATCACAATTTACATACTAAGTCAGTACCAATCATGCCTGATGACAAATTTACCTGGTTGCAAAACCAGAAAAGTGCCAAAGCAGCTTCACAAGCAGTTCAGTTTTTCTTGCTGTAAGAGTGGTAAGCGCTTGAAGCAACCAAGAACAATCTCCTCTGGGAACTGATCTCCAACATCCATGTTCACTCCCCATCGCTTTGGCTTATCATCCACATGCTCATTTGCTGCTGACCAGAACCAGAAGTCTTCTTCCACCTCAAATCTTTCTTTTGGTGTTTCTGTCTTCAGGTTTTTTTAGTAGTACCAATAGTTTAAACGCATAATTTATGTCAGGCTTTATCTGACGTTGGGATATTGAACAACTGTGGCTGTGAAAGGAAATTTACCCTCCCCAGATGAAATATGTTCCTGAAATTATTCACTACAAGCCTAACTCTGTTTACAGTGACACATACAGTAAATTGAAGCCCAGCCTTTCAAATCCAGGGCTGCCTCAACCCATGGGACTCCAGTCCAAGTAGAGAACAGCCTTCTCTTGCTGCTTGGCTGCATCTCTGTCACTCTTCAGGTCTTCCAGCACTTGTAACACAGAGAGGAGTGAGAAATCAGTGTCTGCTAGAGGAAATAAAAAGATAATAGAAATTACTGTATAGTGGCGAGGATCCCTGCTTTGCTCTCCTTGGTCAACACAGCTGTGAAGTATCTTTTGTATCAGGTAGGATGAAACTATGATGGAGAATTAGCAGAGCTCACCGTAAACTATGTAATTTTCAGAATATGCTTGGGTTCGTTGACTTCTATGGACTGACAGTCTGGTTAGTTCCTTTTCCTGGGCACTCTGTTCCTAGATGAAGACCACAATATTGCAAATATCTTCCCCCCTCACATGGAAACAGGCAATTACCACAATATTCCCCACCTGTGATTGTCATCTTTGCTGAACCAATTTTTAAAGGAGGATGCAAACTTCTGAACAATGATATTTAGAGATCAAAGTTATTGGAAACCTGTCCGTTATCTCTGGTTTATCAAATAAAACATTTCAGAAGACAAGATAATTTTGTCCAGTAAAGTGTTCATGGTCAATTAACCATTTATTTCATTACAGTTTCCATGAGTTGGGATGGATGCAGTAAAAATAATCTGAAACCTCATGTTGATTAAGAACATCTGTATATATACATACAGTCATTTAGACTATGCATGCTAGGTGTCCACCTAAAGCTGATATTTAATACATCATCTGAATCCATTGCTCTAGTTGCAATTTATTTGTCGGTAGTTCAGTAGTTCTCTTGGAAAACTGCATGTTTAATGTCCTCTGCTTGATTCTGCTCATATAGGAGAGAAAATTCTGCCACAGATACCAACTTCAGTTCATGAGCTCACACTAAGAAGACATGAGTTTTCCACCCTGGAGATTGTTTCTGCCACAGCTGCTCCATCTGTTCTCATTTCTCACCCTAAAACCAGCTGTGGAGGAACTGTCATACGCAGAATTTCACTGGCACTGCCTTCCAGCAATGGGAAGATTTGGGGAGCAGAGACAGTTCCTGCTGGAAACCTTTCTGAACGTAAGTCTTTGTAAAGTCAGAACTGAGAGCTACTGCCCTGGAGTAAATCCCCAGATAGTGTCTAGATTTATGGAAAAAAATGTCATCAGATTTTGCATTTAGGAGAGAATTAATCTGCTGCCTGTGTTGAATGATAAAGGAACCCTCGGGGGGGAAGCTGCAGCAGGCAATAATAATAACAATAAACCTTTTATAAAGAATCTAAGCCTCATTTTGGTTAGCTTTTGAGAAGCAGATGCACAAGAGTGTTATTCTGAAGGTCGATATTGTAGCCTGTCATAGTGAAGCAGAGCAGGCTAAGGACCTCACACAGTATAGTGTACCTTTTCTGCTGCAAATCACCTTTGTGATACCCAAGGGCTGCGTCTGCTTATCCCACTCAACAAGCAATATGAGAAGTAACTTGTTTAAACAAATAAGCATGGCAAGAAATTCCTCTCTTCCTTGTGCTGTACTGGAGAGAGTAGAGTATACGGTTGCTTTCTGTAGTGGAAGTGATTTAAACAAAAGCAAAATACTGTCATGAGATCACAGGAGAATACAGTTGCTGAGGTGGTAAATGTCTCAGGAAAAAAAAAAAAAGAATTCATAACTAGATGAATAGAATTATAAGAAAATGAAGATAGATAACAATAGAGAGCTAGGCTGGGGATACCACACAGGACACAGTTTTTATTACTAAACAAACTTTCCCCATAGATTTCCAGCCCCAAACTCCCGTATTTTCTATGGATCTATGGATGCTTGCTCATTTTGGATGTGTTGTTGTTGTTGTTGTTGTTGTGACACAAGTGGCTTAGTGTCCATAGGAAGGACTGGACATAGTGACCTAAGATTCACACTCTTTTCTCAGTCAGTGTATCCAAAATCAAAAAAGTCTCAAGGCTTCTTCTGCATGGTTTGTCTGAAATGCCACCATGGACATTTACATCTCATTCATTGCTTCCAGATTCTCTCTATATCTGTTTGCACAGGATGAACCCAAAGCCAGAAGCTGAGCGCTCCAATCCCGGGGTGCCAAGAAACACCGTAGAGAAAGATATATATATCAATAAGAAGGTAAATAAGGAGATAAATTTGAGCAGGTAAGTAATGACAGGGATATAGCTCGGTCTAAGTGCATAGATTGAGATGGATTGAATTGTTTATCCTGTTAACCATTACCTCCACAGTAATGGATATTCAGGTTTCTGAAAAGGCTATTTTATTAAATATCATCTGTCTGTATTTTCTATATGGTTTTCTGTATTTGTCTCTCAGCAACAGTGAATGAGTTTTTCATAAAACTAGCAGTAGTTCTGTCTTCTGTTTCCATCAAACGTCTGCAGAAAGAGACCCCAGTAATTGCCAGCTCCACTATTTGCACCACACTGAAGTTAAGATGCTATCAAAAGTAGCAGTGCAAACTAATAAATAAATAAATAAATAAATAAATAAATAAATAAATAAATAAAATTTATGTTGATTAGCCTTTAATTAGATTGGAACTGGTCAGCATGCAGTCTTTCCCAACATTATGCAAAGTCAGACACTGGACTTCGGCATGGGCTCAATTAGAGAAATGACCTAAATACTTAATGGATTAAAATTCTCTGAAACTGTCAGGGTTTGGATATTGACATCTGATTTGAAGCTTACTTGTGTTTATAACTAGCTGTAAGTGACCTTATGGTTGGGTTTTATATGCAATCTTCCTCAGGTGACCTGGAAAAAAAAAATGAGGAGGCTTTCCTTATCTGTTTGACTTCATGTTCACAGTATAGGAATTACCATTTCCAAAGAATTTTGTTGTTTCTGTTTCCCATCCCAGATGAAATCTAAAACTAGACATGTGGCATCCCAGCCAAATCCCCTGAAACAACCCAACAAAATACACACTCTCTGGCCCCTGGTTTCTCCTGTACCCAGCTCCTAGCCCTATAGTCTCTCCATTGACTGGCTCCCATACACATACACATTCACACAATAAAATAATCAGAAATTTTGATAAAATGATAGGACAGATGGCCTTAAAGTCCACGTTTATATGGACTCCACTTATGAATGGATCCAGACTATATAGCATTAGATTCTTATGCTAATCTTTACTTTCTTCTTACTAGTCTTTTTCTTAATCACATACTTCATTAGCAACAGCCTTATAAGATCTTGTTGAAGTCTACAGCCCTTTCTGTACTAAAACACAGCCCTCCTGGTACTAAAATAATCTGTTCAAATACGATAAATAAATCCAAGCATTGGATTAATTATCCAGCTGAAATGCCATGCTGGGAGCTTTTCTTCTTTTTATCCTTGGGTGGACCATAAATCTCTCTTGCGGCATGGCTTTCCTCTCTTGTTAAGATGGCAAACCATTTCATGTTGTGGGAATGCAAATCCCTTTGTATTTGCCAATAAAAAAAAGCCTATCCTTGTCTAATTGTATACATGGTAAGAGATCCTGTATTCCAAGATCAGATGACCTACTATTTTGTACCCCATCAATCTATGCATCAAGTCTAAACTATTATAAGGAACAAGGTTGAAGTTTATTAACAGCACAACGACATCGTGTCAATAGCACTGGAACCCCATTAGAAACATGCTGCTGGTTGTAGGGCCAGCTTCTGGCTTCTGCCAGAAAAGAGAAAGGAAAAAAAAAAAAAAAAAAAAAAGAGGAAGTTCACAACCCAAAACAGAAGATGTGAGTTTATTGATTTTATTGGTTATTATTCCCACTTCCTCACTGAGCAGTTCTTATGAGCTTATCAAGACCAGAAAAAAGCTACTGAAAAAACTGCTCTCTACTCCTACACTCTTCCTCTCCCTCTCCCTCTTCACCCCTCCTCTTCTCTCTCAAAAAAGTTTTCAACTGTTTTATTTCTCACAACCATGAGGTTAAACAGTTTACCAAGAATACATTTCTCTCTCACATTGGGCTGCATAGGCAATGAGTCAAAGTGTTTGGAAATAATATGATTTTGCACTGAAGGGTTACATGCACTGGAAAAGTTCTGCAGTCTCCAATTATTCCTAAACAGTTCTTACACTATTTGTCTATTTTAAGTGTCCACTAGGGCAGACTTTCTGGCAATGTACTGCAGGATCAGAAGGGGGAATAGAGTTCATTAAGAATACCAGGTAGTGCTGGCCTGGCTTTACTGCATGAAGAAAAGTAGAGTTTAGATTACCAGGCATGGTACTTCCTTTCAAAGCTTGATTTTGGGCATATAATATCACATCAGGGTAGGCATCAATCAGGATGATTTTCATGAAGCAGAATAATGGGATGGATGGGCTGTGTCATGGGCATTGCTAGTGAGCACTGGGCTCTGGCAGATGGACCAGACCTGGCTGTTAGACACAGTCACAGAAAGGTTTCCTGAGCAAATATTGATTTGTAAAGATGAATTCAGAGACAATTATATTGGAGGGTGACAGCTGTTTTAAGAATTCTTTTTCTGCAGAATTTTGTTCCAATTCTTCGTTTTCCTAAGGCCATTAACTCACTGCATCCCCAGGCCCACATTGGGGAAGGGGTAGAAGTTTTGCATAACTATTTTTGAGGTGACATGGATCTCACATTAATAAGAGAAAAGGGAAAAAAAAATGATGCCAGTCAGCTTCTAACTGCCTTGGGAGAAAAAAGCACTATCCTGCCTTAGGCGGTGTTTTCTCCTCCACCATGGTGAGCTCAAGTGAGCTGTCATCTGGGAAGCTTCTACCATTGCTGCTGCCACATCTGTCTTGCAGCATCTCTCAGGAGATAAAGCACCACCACTTTCAGCAGGACACTTAATGCACAAATCTAACTTCACTCTAACAAGGCTAAAAAAAAAGGAAAACAACCTAAGATAGACAGGGGCGTAGAAATCCCCGTACATCAGACAGCTGCATGCAGACAAACCTGAGTAACAGGAGACCTTCATATTCTGGGAAAAAAGTTTACTCTAGCCAAATCATTTCCTTGTCACTCCTCTCCTACACCCCAAAAACAGATTTGCAGCATGATACATTGAAATCAATGCTGTGTTGGCAGTGCATCACTCATTGCCCTGCGCCTACTCAGAAGACTGTCACTTCTGTGCCATAAATCTTTCTAGTGAAGAGATAATGCTCTGGGTCTCTTCCCTTTTCAGCCAGTGAGGTCACCAAGAGCTACCCTATTTATAATCAATATTTCATCTGCCATACCTTTTGTTGATTGACCTTGAAACTATTTCACATTAATTCATCAGGAAGGTGTGTCCTTTGCTACTTCGGCATTTAGTTACTGTCAATAGGGTAAATGCATGAAAAGTATTTTTTAAAGAATCCGTCCCCTTTCATACATTCCTGGATAATAATTTTATTACAGGGCTCCCTCTTTCATCTGTGTTATCTGTTTTCCATGGACAGAGGCCCTTCATCAAACCAGATAATTTTATTTGCTGAGAGATGCTTTTGTGCAAAACCTGATGCCTAATTTATGAGATAAGCTGGACTGACAACAAAATGACCTTCTCCCTCTATCTGGTTATTAAATTGTTTGTGATCTAATAAAAAGCTGGTAATACACTCCGTTTCAGCAGGGCTTTAATTTCCTACCTGACATTTAGATTAAAAAGAGTGTGGATTCAGGGAACAAATCTGTCATGGTCTGAAGCAGACTAGAGCTCAAAAGCTGAGCTCTGCTACCCCCCGAACACCTCGGAGGGAAGAGTGACTGCTCTTCCCATGCATTTGGGACTGCAGTCCATGCATTTGACTCTGAGAAGGCAGAAGCTGTTGGTATGGAGAGTCAGCAATGCAGGATTTTCCTCTGGAGCTCAGTTAGATGACGGATGTCTAAGCACAGTAAGGGTGCAAGTGGACACACAAACCTCTGTGCCCCCATGCAGAGATCTGTCCTGGTTCTGGCTGTAATCCCTCACACGGCTATTTGTGAGGCTACAGAAAAGCAAACCCCATCTCTTTCTGTCATCTACTAAATAAAAATATTACAGAATCATGCTGGGGTAGGCCTTTGTTCATCAGTTAGAAGCCAATGATGCATAGGGTCCTCACGCTTCTGTGGTTCTCCAGGCATCCTCATTGCATTATCCCACCTCTCTGGTTATGTCAATACAGTCACACAAGCAAATGCTTAAGCCTGTCCTTAAAGCCTGACTCAACTACCTTCCTTGCTTGTTGTTGTCCAAACAAACTTGAGCTTAGAAAGGAAATTAGCCTACATCTATCTGAGAGCAATACACATTTTTATGCAGTAAGAGGAAAAGACTTATACCACAGTGCTTTTCTGTGTGATATCAAGAGTCTTGCAATATTTGAGTAAGAGCAAAAATCAAGTTCACTGCTCATTCCAATGTACTGAATGTGCATTTTCTCTAGAAAATCTCAATTTTCCTGCAGAAGTAAAGCTACAGAATGAACATAGCGGAATTTCAAGGATTTTTTTTCTTATCATGAAATATTATTTTCAATAAGCAGAGTTTTCCACCTGGAAAGACTATGCCCTGGCTCTATAATGTACACCGAATCAAAAGATGTGAGATGTTCTAGCAGTCTTTGATTCTTAACAGTGACTAAAAATGCGGCATTTTAGGAAATGATGAGGAAAGGAGCCTCAGTAACACAAAAATTGCGTAATGTATCTCAATAACTATAGAAACCTTCCTCAATAAAACATTAAATTTCTCTGAGTTCTTCAGTCTTCACTCAGTCACCTACTTTATGTCACTCAATTTGGTATGTAGTTCTTTCTAGGAGAAAAAAAAAAAAACTGCATTCACTCCTTATTGCTGACAGAATATCTAATATTCTGATCTTATTTAGTTATCTGCTAGGTTCTCTTATAATTTTTTGTCCCTGTGCCCTGCTTTGTGAGGAAGATGTTGCTTCTTTCAAAATAAATAATTTAAAAATTTCATATGTAGCAGAGAGCAGCAGGATTGGTTTTTGTCTTGAAAGGAGACAACACCATTCAGATCTAATTATCAAGTGTAACTCCAGAATTATAACACTGATGAAAATAGGGAGGAATCCTATGTGATGGAAACATTGTTCTACAGATGATAAAAGGTAAAAAATGGTTTCAGAAAGGCTCTGTACCTGGTATGTCTGTGGGGCAGGAAACCTCACGTCTTTCAAGTCCTCTCAGTTGCAAACTACAGCCCTATAATGCATAGGAACTTTGATGAAGAAAACACTGTATATTCTCTCTTCTTTGGGGTACCAAAAGGAGCAATATTTTATAGACACAATGCATAGATAATCAGAGTTAGCATTAGACTTATGAGTTGTATCTACACCTGTAAATAAAATGGTCTTGGAGACATTCTCCAGTCCCATGACCATTCTCTTGTTCTCAGTTCAGTGGTGTAGTTGTGTCCAAGGACCTAAGAAACATTTGCCTTTTTTAATATTATCAATGAATATAGTATATTTTCAATGCATATAAATATCTGAAGGGAAAGTGCAAAGAAGATGTAGCCAGGCTCTTTTCAGTAGTATCCAGTGCCAGGACCAGATGCAATGGACACAAACTGGAGCACAGGAGGTTCTGTCTAAACATCAAGCAGCACTTCTGTGCTGTGCAGGTGGCTGAGCACTGTCACAGATTGCCAGAGAGGCTCTGGAGTCTCCTCCCTGGAGACCTTCAGAAGCCACCAGGACGTGGTCCTGGGCACCCTGCTGGAGGTGGCCCTGCTTGAGCAGGTGCTAGACCAGATGGACCCAGAGGTCCCTGCCAACCTCAACCAGTCTGGGATTCTGTGATTTTCAAATCTCTTCTCTGGTGGGAGTAGATTTGGTCTGACAAGTTGTTCTTCCTCACTCTGGTTTGTTACTACACTCTGGTTGTGCTGTTTGGTCATGCTATAGACCCTTCTGATGAACAGCCAGAGTCACAACTTCTTGATATCTATGAAACTTCCAAAAATACAGTAAGAGTTATGGACAAAAAGCTTTCAGAAACTGCAGATTAAGCTGCTTCACAGTAAAAAGGAAGTACTTCATTTGTTTCTAGTATTTACTTTTTTTTCCTCCCTCTAACACCTGAGTTTTAATGGCAAGGCAGCTGAGGTACATAAAGTGACTGTGTAACTCACATACCAGTTTTCACCAAGTCTTAATTCATCTGGCAAAAGACACTGCTTTGAACTGCCTATAAAACCTAAAGCAACACCTAAAAAGCAAAACGTAGAGATTTCTCTCGTGCTGTGTGAGCTTTCCCAAGCCAACACGGAGTGAACTGGCACCAGAATGGCAAACCATGGATAAGCCATGCTAGATCATTTGAGTACCTCCCTAAAGCAGCTGTCAGAATTACTTTAAAGGCTAAGCAGTTTTCTTCAGCAATCACTATGGAGAAAGTTTTCAAAGAGAGGCTAAAATGCCTGAATCCCCTTATTCATTTTTGTCATTAAAAAAAAAAAAAAAGTCTGAAAATTATAAAGAGCACAGCGAGCAAGCAATGGGGATGGGAAGGAAAGGTAGATACTGCAGAGATGCATGGGAGAGCCTGATGACCTCCACTGGACTCAGTGTTTCACAGTGTTCATGTACTCTTATGTTTAGAGCAAGGTTAAGGTCAGCACTACATTCATGGCTTGGTCTTAATTATCCCTGTTCTGAGGAACATGAAAACACTTGCTTCGTAGAAAAATCAGATTTCAAAACTTCTGTGAGGTCCAGGGCCCTTCCAATTTTCAAGATGTTTTTTGTCGGTTAGTTCTTCACACTAATTAGTGGATCAGGTAGTCTCAGTTCCCCTGCACCATGTAATTGTCCAGCTGATTGTCTAGCACTGACCTAGCTTTTGAAAATATCAAAAAAAAATCACACTTCTGAATGAATTTATTTTGGTAAAATAGGGAAATTGAGGCACATTTTAGCCTCATCAGTCAGATGATGAAATAGAAGACTGGTCTCCTGAAGTAGCTCAAATACAAACATTACAGTCCACCCTCTTTCTCCTCACCCCAGCTGTGGTGCCAGTACAATGATTTTATAGAAATACATATTTTTGCATGGTGCATGAGCATCCTGACTCTGAGCTGACAGGAATAGAGACAGGTGAATAAAGGGGTAATCGGAAATGAAGGGGTTCTAACCTGCAGCTAGAAATACAACAGTGGGAAAAGGGCTGATGAAAGAAGCGTTGATTAATTCTTTGAAGGCTGCTTTATTCCTTTAGTTTAGTGTTTTGGCAGTGCTCTTAATCTCAGTGAAACTGAAGGGTAAATGAGACTGCAGGTGAAGCCATGCAGGTGCTGAAGTGCTGGCTCTGCATGTTTTGTCAAGAAAAGGGACTAAGATATGCATCTCTGGTGAAGACACTTCGGTCTCCTTCACTGCGATTCTTTCCCTCTTCCTGTAAGTCTGCTACCCGTGTCAGGAAATGTGTGAAGCAAAGGATGCCAGTACTTTAAAGCTTGATAATTCATGCAAGATTGCTTAGGAAGGCTGCACTCACATACAGCAAGATGTCACAGTAAGCCCTGCTCAGATCTTCAGAGTGCCAGAAAGTCTCAAGGGCTCCTCACAGTCACGAAGGAATCACTGCATGTATAAACATGGCTTCATGCATTTTTATTGCTCTCACTTATGCGTGCAGTGACACTGTAATTATGCCATTTCTTCATGTCTTGTCAACATTGGGTCAGTTGAGGGAGGTAACACAAGAATGATGGAAATATGAGCAATGTGTGTAAGGCTTACAATTCCAACATACTATCTTACCTGCTTTGATAATGTAATAAAACTCAGAGATCAAGGAAAATTAATAGATTGTACTGCAGATGTCTGTAGCTTTATTGCCTGTATGATATTGTATCCATTCTTGCTTGAAGTTATCAAGCAATGGGTAGGTTTCTCCCCCTTTCTGTGGTCAATTATTCCATGTAAGAATAATGAGCGTCCTCACTGTTAGGACATTTTCTGTATGATTCATCTCATCTAAGTTTAGATGCCTGTGGTATAAAATCTACTGCTGAGTTTGTCACCCTTGACTTCTTCTATAGTAAATGGACTGAAATAGGTGTTTTTAGGGCTTCATTCATCTGTCCTTTGACCAGTGTTAGACCTTAGGAAGACATGAATTTCATCCTCAACTCCAGGGATTATATTAATTATCCTTCCATTGACTGTCAGGGGATCTTAGGTTAATGAGGATGTCAATGTTTAATAATTTTGAAGAATATTCTTTCCTAACTAAAGATGTCCTTTATTTCTCTCATCATCTTATTATGACCCCAAATCCATGTCAGACACCAGATACCATGGAATTTTGATGGACAAAGAGGAGTCACCTTCTTCTTTGGGGCAACAGTCAAATCCTAGGAACATCTGGGAATTTTATACCTTACAAATCTCCAGTTACTGAAAATAAAAGGCCAAAGGCAATGTCCTCAGTCTCTCCTGGTCACTTCCTGAGTCACCTTGCTATTTATGTGATCTTTATGTATGTATGTATTTAAATGTATCAAGTTTAACTTGTTGCATTCTATTCTATTCTATTCTATTTCTATTCTATTCTATTCTATTCTATTCTATTCTATTCTATTCTATTCTATTCTATTCTATTCTATTCTATTCTATTCTATTCTATTCAACAGAGTGCTTTGCAGCTTGAGTAATTTAGGGGTGCCCACAGTGAATCTTCTGGGATCCAACATCCATGGCATGTTTTGAGTGAAGGAGGTTGAGCTTAATAAGCAGCACAGTCCCTTTCACTACTAATGTGTGAATATAATTCTATGATTGTATGTATAAAACTCCAAAGAGCATTCTGGCTCTTAAACATGTAGGTTTAACCCCAAGTACCTGCTAGCCAAGATTCTCCATGCCAGCTTTCCCACTTGTACAAATGGAGACAACATTTTCTCACTCACTAACTGCCTTCACCTACTTGGATCTCACCAGGAAACATCTCTCCAGCCTTCTTCAAACCAAGGTGCACTACCCTATCAAATCAAGAGACAAATTCTTTCAAGGTCATCCTATTCAGTGGCCTTTTAGAAGTCAGTGAGGAAAACAGCACTATTTCCATAGGAAATTTATTCTGATGTCAGAGAGTGCACAGGGAATTTATTCTTTTGTCAGTTTTATTCCTCTCAGTCATTAAAGCGTAAGTGGTTTTCACAGGGTTATGGTATGTTTGGCACTATGGTGTACTATAAAATATCATTTCTTTACACTCTTAATTCCTTAAACACTTCAAATTTATTTGTGTGTGTACATGTGTGTGTGCTCATTTTTCTAGTTCAGGGTACACATACCCAAAGACTATTATTCCCTGAGTTAATCAGTTGATCCTCAAACATTGATTTCCTCCATATTGCCTTTCATGATTTAGTCTGTAGACTTTTGTTTGTTTGTTTGTTTGTTTTTAATCTAAAATTAATGTAATGCTGCTTAAAAGGCATGAGATTGATGGCCCTGAAGGGAGAATGCTGCCGCTTATCCCCAGCAAAGGTACAGAAGCCGCCAGAAGCTGCATCCCAGTCTAATCTGGAAGATACAACTGCAGAACAGGTGGAGATGCTTGGATTTAAGATCTGTTGCCGTTGAGCCATTCATCCCACTAACATTACTGACAAGATGATTCATTACTAAGACTCTTAAGTATTGCTAATTAATGTTAATGATTATGGTTTAGCTTCCAGTGACTGATGAACTCTGGCTTCAGTTTCCTCAGCCTCATTTCTTTCCCACCCTTTTACACCATTTTGCAGTCACAGAGATAAAAGTTTGGCCACCTTGCCCATATCCCTCACAGCAGCATAAGGGTCTATTGGTTCAGTAGGTGTAGATGTCCTGTTCTTCACATCAGTGGCTGCTGAAAACCTCTGTCAGAAACCAGGAGTGCTTCACCCCGACAGGATGACAACCTCACATAGGGCAAAGTGAACTACCGTAGAAAACAAAATATGGTCATGGACCAATGGTCTAGCTAGGCAGCATACTTGCCCAACAGAAAAGAGGAATGGCTGTTTTGATAAAGCATATAGTAAACTGCAGCGAGTAAACTTGCTACAGTAAGTAAACTTGCTGTAGTGAGGTAGGGGTTGGTCTATTCTCCCATGTGCGTGGTGACAGGATGAGGGGGAATGGGCTAAAGTTGCGCCAGGGGAGGTTTAGGTTGGATATTAGGAAGAACTTCTTTACCGAAAGGGTTGTTAGGCATTGGAATGGGCTGCCCAGGGAAGTGGTTGAGTCACCATCCCTGGAGGTCTTTAAGAGACATTTAGATGTAGCCCTTAGTGATATGGTTTAGTGGAGGACTTGTTAGTGTTAGGTCAGAGGTTGGACTAGGTGATCTTGGAGGTCTCTTCCAACCTAGATGATTCTGTGATTCTGTGATAAACAAGTAAATATTGGAGGTAATTCTTCCTCCCACCTTCCGGCAGTTCCTTCCTGCATGAACAAGTTGAATGGAGATTTTAATATTTAGCGGTTGCTCACAGATTTACCCATTCTGAATTTGTCCCTTCCCTTATAAGGACCTTTTAGTACTCTACAGTATCCTGTAGGAAAGAGATCCATATATCACTTGTGTGTTGCCTGAGAAAGTACTTCTTTTTGCGTGGTCTGATTATTTTGCTGGCCAACCCCTAATTCTTGCAATGAGCAAGACAGTGAATAATTATTTTGTGGTTATATTCTTTCCACCATTCTGTAACATCCCTCATTAATCATATATTTTCCAGTCATCTCTTTTCAAGCAGGAAAAAACAAGATCCTAAATCCATTCAGACCTTTCCATAAAAGCTAAAGAGCTTCACCTGGGACAGATTTTTATGGGACAAAACCATGTTCAGATAACCTGAGTAGATCTGATATTGTCTGGAAACGTGTGCCGTATGCACAAGAATACTGATGATATTCCCTAGGGTCCTGAAAAAAAGAGGAAGATAAAAACAGCTCGGAGGAGCACATTCTCTATGAAGCATTCCCAGCCTGAAATTCATCCCATCACCCTCTTAAGCCTCTATTGAAGTCCCCGTTTGCCACACTTAGAGCTGATGAGAGATGAGACAATTCATCAAGCCTCACAGAGATAGATGTGATTGTGCTTTTTGTACTATTAATGTTGCTAGAGTAAAACACTTTAAATTAGATGTTGTTGCATCAAAAGTCTGTATGATTAAGGTGTTCCTGTCACTTCTAGGAAGTATCAGGTACAAACAAAAGATGATACTGCTAAATTACTAGGTTTGTATGCTGTGATATTTCAGATACTCAACATTTTTTCCTAAATGCAGGAATACATGAAGACTGCAAGGAGTCAGGGTGGAGAGTGTTTTTTTGTAATGAAAATCAGCCCATCTTGTCTCATCTCTTGGTAGGTGAATTAAAATTTGAAATCTCACTCTGCTTTTCTTGTGCAAAGCTTGTTAACTAGGATCTTGATGTTGCCATTTCTAAATTCAAAGGTAAGCACTCACAGAATTAACAGGATGGATGTATTTACAGTGCAGATGATCAGAGTGAATAGTGTGTTTACTTCTAATGATCAATCTGCTGCAGAATAACAGCTTATTAGCTCCGTGAGCAAAGTAGCTTTCTTAGTTGTTTGGCAGTGATTCAGTAGAGAAGCATCCAGGTTCAAATCCTGATGAAGATGCAAATCTGAGATCAGACATGCCTGAAAGCATTTGTCTTTGCCTGAATAATTGGAGGTCAGCTGGGATATTTCTTAAAAACAGCCTCCAAATTTAAAGCGGTAGGAAATTAGTTTTCTCTCTTGTGAAATGAACGACTTCCTATGACTTTCACCTCCTGGCTGAAATGTCAATCCAAGATGAGAACGTATACCCAAGGCCTATAAAGAAAGAAAGAAAAAAAAGAAAGAAAAAACATACGCAAGATATCCTAGTATATTAAAAACCTAGAAGGAAATATTTGCAATATCCTGTAGAGAATATCAGAAGACAAGATCAGTTTGTACAACCCAAGCTCCAAAGCCACATACAGCAAGCTGGCGTAGTATCTTCTTGCAGATAATTCTTCTTTATAACCCAGGGCTAGAGAACAAATTAAAGGCATGCAGAGATGGAAACCATGCTTTTAAATGTTTGCCACCCTGAACTCTTAATTCATGTTATTATGACTTCAAAACCACCTGCCACCCAAAAGAGAACACAGAACAATACCATGCACAGAGGGTTTGTTTATTTCCTTGTTTTTTGACCATGATGTGGTTTAATTCAGCTTTCAAAAGGATTTAAAAAGGGACCAAATTCTGTCTGCATTAAGCAATTCCAGAGAGGACCTCATGTTTCTGTATCCCTATATCTCTTTGGTCCAGAAAATGACCCGATCCCTCCAATTTAACATAATGGTGTACACCATCTTATTGATTTATTTGCAACCCAAAATACAGATTGCAATATGGAAGTGCTTATGGATAGATAAGACAATACGATGGAAAGGGACATTCTCATTGAAGCACTGTCTTGGCCAGCAACCATATCACATACTCAAAGGAGCTGCTTTGTTGCTGAATTTTAAAAGAGGCTGTAATGGGGTATGTAATCCCCATATTGGCCAAGAAAGGATCATTGTGCCTCCAGGTGTTTTGCTTTGCCTGTATCCACTGTACCTCTCTCTACAAATATATATCCATGCCACAGTGTAGACTTGTTTCATCCACTAACCAGGCTGTAAAACCCCATCCTTTCTTCTGCTGGGTAAGTGTCATAGTGTAGTTACATATTCCCTTTCCTGCAGTCTGGTTAAGCTTGGTGTGAATGAATTCAACCCTCTAAAGTCCAGTCTAGGAGCAAATTTCCTGAGTCTTGTTCCCTTTTTGGCACCTTGTGGGCTCCTGAGCCTCTACAGCAATCCTGAGGATAGAAAGCTTGAGGTTGCAGGACCAAATTCAGCCAACATTTGATCTTGAGTCAGCACTTTTTGTGTCAGAGTAGATAAATGGAAAGCTATAGGGTGTGAAAACTTCAGTGAAGGAAACTGAGCCTGGAGAGCTCTGTTGTTTTGTTTGTTACCTGTTGAAATATCGTGTCCGAGCTGGCATTTGAAAGGGTCTCTGGAGGCGGATCTCTGCTTTAAGAGTGGCAGCTAAGTAAGACCTTTAGAGCTTTTGTGTCAAGCAGGGAACAATGCAATGGCCTGTTGTAACCACTGGAAGAATAAGGTCTGAAAGTTGTATATAGTCCTGAAAGCAGAATACTCTTGAAAGCAGTTGAACTTTTCACTGAGATTCACAGAGGAGGACTGTAACTGTTATCCTTCTCCTAGATTTCAGCTGGATCTGTGAAATCTTTCCCCTGGCCCTGCTTTCTGAAATGTGATGTTTCCCAGCCTCCTGGCACGTCCTCCATCTCAAGACTCCTAAATTCCTTTCGCTCATTAGCCTTCAAATGGGCATAATACCCTGAGCAGACTCCCATTTGGTGAAACACTCTGCAGATGTGGGGAAAATTTAGTCAACAGATCATCATGGTAATGGTTTTGCCTCATCATGGAAACAAAGGCACAATTAAGGGGTGGGAAACATCCAAATTATTTGCTGATGATGAAAAGAAGAAAATTCGATTCATGTTGTCCAACTTTGAATATGGGAAAATGATGTCACTCTCCTTTTCCTGGGCCACAAAACTTGTCTGTTGTCATTAGTCTTTTCATTCATTCCATTGTTCTCTCAAGAAGCTGAAAATTGTCTATTTTCATCAGTTACTGCAATTAACCACAGCAGAGCTGTTACACTCCTGATAACAAAGAACTGGAACCATACAGAGTCATTCAGCTTTCTTGAGGGGTAGCAAACTGGCATTGAAGTTTAGGAAAATTTCCTCTGGATTTTCCATTTGAGGAGATAAGGTGACAGGGGTGTTCTCTGGAGAAAAGAAAATGAAAGGCATAAAATAAAAAAGGAAAACCTTTCCCTGGGAATTCCTCCTTGGAGTATTCTTTAAATTGTGATTTGAAAGAAGAAAATGAGGAGGTCTAGATCTGTAAATGGATAAAGAAGTAATACGTTTGGGTCCAAATTTTGTGTTTAATCTGTTAAAATCTATTGAAAAAAAGGAGAATGCAATCCCACAGACTATATTGCAGCTCGTTTTCCCAGGAATATGATTGGCAGCTCTTCTATCTTTCTGTGAAGAAAGATAATTCCAAAAATCATAATGATATTGTTTGCTTTGGAACTGATGGGGACAGAGGACTTCCATAACATATCTGCAGAGCTGCAGCAGAATATTGGCACAGTGACTAAAGAGAGAAAAAAATCTAATCTCCAATCTAAACTACATTTGGTAGAAGAATAAAAATACACCTAAGGGAAGTAGTCATGTTTAGCCTTGGTTACTTCTGTAGTCAATGAAGAGGAAAAATTTAATTTAAGGCTGGTTCTAAGCAGAAGACTAGCTTCTGTGCTCTGCCTGTCTGCAGAAATGTGTAGTTTCCACAAAAATTATTAAGAATTAAAATTTGTAGTCTAACTTCATATTCAAAGCAAGATCAGCTATGAGGTCAGTCCTGGTTGTTCAGGAATTTATCCAATCCAGCCTTGAAACCCTCTGATGATGGAGGGACTGCACAGCTTCTCTGGTCAACCTGTTCAAGGCACTTGGCTCATAAGTCACTTCCAATCTGTGAAAAGTCCTGTTCAGCAGTGATTTCTTGCTAATCATTTTGCTCATTGGATTGGTAGCTTCAGGGATGTTAGGAAACATGCCTCAGGAGATCTATCCATCACCCAGCTGATATCAATAAACCAAGTAGGACAAAGAGACTCCTGCAGATGGCAGAAAGAAGTATTTCTTCCAAATGACAGTGCTGCTCAGTGCCCCAGTACAGTACGGGTGAAGTTCGCTTTCCCTTAAATTTCATGGTCTTGACCAGAACTTGACATGGCAAACAGGAAATCCCAAGGTCTTGACTATTTTACACTCCCAGTATAGTAAATCATTCCTGTTTTATGTGAGATTCATGCATACAACCCCATGTTCTGCATATCAGAGAGCTTCTAGTATCTGGACTTCTTCACTGAAAGAGATTCATCGCTGTGCTAGACCTGTGGTTCTGGTGCCAGTACTCTACCTGGCTCCTACAAATCATAGAAAAACCAACTCTTTCATCACCAGGGCACTGTAGGACTGTTTTGGGAATTGGATTAATTTGGGTTCCCTGGTGCAGTTATTGTCACAACAAGCACCCAAAAATTAGAGAAAATATTTGGCTACAATTTTGTTCATCAGATATCTCAGATTAGTGAGATCCCCAAAATAGTAACGTTTTAAAAATTAGTTCCTGCATATATTCAAAACTCTCAGAAGACACAGTATTGAAGATAGAAGAGCCCAAGCTGATATTTTCAGTTTTATCTTTAGAACAAGGTTCAGTAAAGTTCAAGGATAAACTTGCTGCCAGTCCCTGAACAGGAAAACAAAAACAACATATTGGGTGTCTTCTTTCTAAGCTATCAGTTCTCTCAGCACAGGCTGGGAGGTGGAGGGCAGTCCCTGTGGCCGAGGGGCAGCCTTTCTCTGTGGCAAGCCAAATGGCCCAGGGGAGCCAGCCCCCTTGAGGGGGGCCCTCAGCCCCCCCAACCCTCCTCCTTCTTCCACATGAGGACATCTTCCAGGTCGCTCCCAACATAGCCGCCTTTGGCTATAAAACAGGCCCCCCTGCACTGGCCCACCATTTGCTGAGCTTCGAGGCACTCTGACGGCCAGCATCTGTGGCAGGAGGAATACTAGAAGCAGGGAGGCAAGCGGCAGGCCTCCTCGGTGTGAGTACAGCGATGCAGTCTGAGGAAGCACCAAGAAGGAACACACCTAACAAGAAGAAGTGTCGTGGGCAGAGGGAAAGCACCTGCAGCACAGCAGACACCAGTGCTCAGGGGACCTCTGGCGCCCAGCCCACTGGCACTTATAAGCGGTACCACTGGTACCGCAGCGACGCGGAGAACAGGCCACCCCCTCAGCCATACAGCAACAGGGGGCCTGGGCCTAACCATTGGCACAATGGTGGCATGGAGCAAAGGCAGGACCATCAGGCAGACAGCCAGGTGGAGCAGAGGCATGCCTATCATCCAGAACGGAGCGTGGGACCCAGCCAAGGCCGTAAAACAGACGGCAGCGTCGGGCCCATGCATGGAAATCAACCAGACAGTGGCATGGAACCTAGTGGTGGAACTGGATGACCTCCTGGTTCAGCACTCTGGCCTGAAAACATTTCTGATGGAAGGCATCCCGTTTGGGCTGTCCCAGGCAAGGACTGGCTTGTCCTTCTGCCAAACACTGTGGAGCCCATGGAGATGGATCCACCAAATGTGGAGGTACCAATGGAAGTGGATCCACCTCGGCCAGATCAGACCTGCGACTACCCCAGCCTGTCATCCCTCTCTGCCATCAGAGCGCACAAATGTCGCAGCAGTGCCCGGCAAGCTCCATACTCGTCACTCAGGCTCCATCCCAAGCATTAGCTTGGAGCCACCAAACACCAAGGACATCCTGCAGGCTTACTTGCAAGATGTCCCGGCAATAAAGAACTCTGTTGCCAATTCTCAGGGGTTGTGTGAGTGTTTCTTTCCCATCCCCCAGCCCTTGTGCGAGAAGTGGCATCCCTTCTGCACAGAGCCTAGAGGAAGAGCACAAGAGAGGACCCAGCTTCCTTTGGGCTGCTGTGCTGGTGTGACAGGAGGAGTCCCCAAGGGCCACCATGCACCTTTAACATTAGTGAAAAGAGACTGAGGGGTGAAAATAGTAGTGTGTAAGCAATTATAGGTGGCTAATTTCTTATATTAGGAGTGAGTTTCTATATCCGAGTAATTGGTGATGACAGACATGGAGAAGGCTGAGGTACTCAGAAACTTCTTTGCCTCTGTCTGCACTGGTAGACAGGCTTCCCAAGTCTTTCATTTCCCTGAACCCGTAGATGGAGGCTGGGGGATCAAAGTCCCACCCACTGTAAGTGAAGAGCAGGTTCGAGACCACCTGATGAATCTAAACAGGTGCAAGTCTATGGGACCTGATGCCATGAATCTCAGGGTCCTGAGGGAACTTGCTGATGTAGCTGCCAAGCCTCTCTCCATCATACCTGAAAAGTCCTGGCATTCGGGTAATGTCACTGGTGAGTGGAAAAAGGGAAATGTCATGCCCCTACACTTCAACAGTTAGAACAAAGAACTGAACAAAGAGCACTACTCCTCAACAATTAAAACAATTAGGAGATATTTCTTCTCAGAAAGAATGGTCAGGCATTGGAACGGGTTGCCCAGGGAGGCATTCAAGTCACCATCCCTGGAGGTGTTCAAGGAAATCATAGAATCATAGAATATCCCGAGTTGGAAGGGACACATAAGGATCATCGAGTCCAACTCGTGGCACCACACAGTTCTACCCAAAAATTCAGACCATATGACTAAGTGCACAGTCCAAACGCTTCTTGAATTCTGACAGGCTTGGTGCCATGACTATGTCCCTGGGGAGCCTGTTCCAGTGCTCTACAACCCTCTCAGTGAAGAACCTCTTCTGATATCTAGCCTGAACCTCCCCTGTCGCAGCTTGACTCCATTCCCTCAGGTCCTATCGCTGGTCACTAAAGAGAAGTTGGCATTTGCCCCTCCACTCCCCCTCGTGAGGAAGCTGTAGACCACGATGAGGTCTCCCCTCAGCCTCCAATTTTCCAGGCTGAACAGGCCAAGTGACCTCAGCTGCTCCTCATACGTCTTCCCCTCTAGGCCCTTCACCGTCTTAGTAGCCAAAGAAAGGTTGGACCTGGTGTGTAGGGAGATGGTTTAGTGGGTGACATTGGTAGTAGTGTGGTGGTTGGACCAGATGATCTTAAAGGTCTTTTCCAACCTTAATGTTTCTATGATTATATGATTCTATGAATCTGGTGTTTAATGTGAACCTGTAATTGAAGACTACTTCAAAATACTATCCAAAAAGCTTTAGAGATAATGAGAAAAGCTGTGTCTTTGATGGGCTGCAGAAGGAGTCAACATAGGGGTCAGTCATAACCCCCATTAGAGGGGTTAGGAAATCAGAGCAATGAGCCATAAAGATATTGTAGGCAAAGAGTTTAAGGAAAGCTGAGAGGACAAAGTACCAGAAAGTTAGGTCAAAGAGAAGACTGTAATTTAACATGGTCATAAACTTAAATTTCCATATCATAAGGAATGTCATGACCTTGCCATCTGTCCTGGCTGGGTATCAGAATATGCAGACAATGTACTGACAATATGCACAAAATTATAATTGTGTGTGTGTGTGACTTAGACATATAAAAACATATCAATCAGGTGATAATGGCAGATCATTTGTCCTTTCATTTGGACAAGAAAGAAATGACCCCTTTTGGTAATATCATAATACAGTTATGTATATTGCTCTTATTATAGTATGCAAATATAACGTTAAAAGTATATCAAACATACTACAAAAGTAAGTGATAGCTCAGATTAATTCCTTCAACTTAGCAAAAGGAAAAGAATCTGTGAAATTTTCCACTTATGATTTTTATATTGAAATTTTAATTTCCTCCAAAGGGTTAGAAGATTTATATTTTCTAAATAACAGATTTTTTTTCCACTAGTTTAATGAGATCTGTTTATGTTGGGCAAGATGTTGGTAGGTGAAAAAAAAAAAAAAAAAGAGTGATACAAACCCATAGGGAAGATTGATCGCTAAAATACAACAAAGGAAATGAACATGACATTTTCCTATTGTTTGTTTTCCTAGAAAATTAATCATAGCCTAATTAATGGATTTTTTTGGCTTTGATAATTGTGACATTGTTTGTGTCTTAGCAGTAGACATTCTTAATGCCAGAGTGAAAATAAATAAATAGAAAAAAAAAATGTCAAGAACTCAGATTGGCAATCTTACTGTCCTTTCTGGAAATTGGAAGGGAAATGTCAGGGATGGGCTGAGCTATGGGACACTGTGGTGCAAGACAGACCCAGAACTCTGGAGATGATTTGTTCAGTCATCAGTGCCAAAAGATTAAAAATAAATAAATAATAATAATAATCCTGGTGACTACATGTGGGGATGCCCAGGACGGGAAGGGGCACAAAGATGAATCCTGTGAACCCCCTTGGAGGCATGGGAGAATCTCTGAAGGGCAGATCCAGTCTAAAGGTGGAGTGGAACATTGATGATATCCATGAGAAGACAGAAGTACAAGAGCTGAAAGCAGTCAGGATTTCAAGGAAGAAATGAAAGAATATAACCTGAGCAGCATATGAATCAAACATTCATTGCCCAAAATCTAGCTTTCATTCTTTGTACATTTATCTTAGTTTTTGTTGTTGCAAAGAAAATTATCTTCCAGGAAGTCATTACATTGATTCCCTGTCACATTAGCCCATGTTGAAAGCTAAGGTCCTGCCAAGTGAAACAATAGAGATGAAAGATTTGACTTTCCTCTCTTTCAGTGTTTGATGTAAGCTACTCCAGCTACAGTGTCTTTGCTAACAATGAAATTTTGCTCTAGATGTTAGCACTATTAATTCTCCCATCCTCATTTATCTGGTTCAGTGTACTCCACCTAGCTTGTTCATACAGTTAGTATTTTCTAGGGCATAGACACATGAACAAACTGTCATGGCATGAGCAAAGCTGTGGTGCATAAGCAGCATCTACGACCTATTCTGGAGTGAGGGAAGATGTTCAGATTCTTGCCCTGTGATAAGTGGGGTCATTACAACAGGAAATATGACACAGGTCTTATTCTAACATGACACACTTGCACATGTCATGATGTCACCTAGCAAAGATCTGTTTCCTGGGGTAAGGAGATAATATAAGTTGCTATTTTTCTCTCTTGATGCACATCCATAATGTCCTCTCTAAGACTTTTCTTTGTGGATCCATTTTTTCTGGTGGATGTCACTTCTGAAGAAATCCCTCTAAACCTGGTCCCAAGCCTGTGCATTTGAATGGGCTGTCCTGTTTTCTACATCTATGTCTCTCCCAGTTTCTCTTTGGTGCTTGCATGTTACCTGAGGCTGTGCTGGTTGAACACTCAAGGAGTTTTCTCTCTGTTCTTTGATACCAAGGGAGCAGGCAATTTAGCAGTACAGCTGTTTGAAAATGCTGTGCTGGGAGATTTTCAGCATTAACAGCTCGTTGCAGGATTTGTTTGTTTTTGTTTTGCAATTACTTCTCATTTTGAAATGTGTGCTGCACATTATAATACATGACACATAGGGATATAATTTATCATGTTATAAAGTTGAAACTGAAAAGAAATGTCATACATTTACAAAACTTTCTTTTTTCCTTGTTGGGGAAAAGTTTTAAAAATGTATTCCCTTCTGTAGTGATAATTTCCTTCAAAACAGGTCAGAATCTATCCTACAAAGGATATTCTGAATTTCTCTCAGCTCTGCTAAGTAGATTAAGAAATCAGTTATGGCTCTTTATTTTAAGGGGAAGCAGGATGTTTTAATCAAGGGATGGTATTTTTTTTCCAAACATCATCCTGAGCTGTAGAAAGGTACTGTCCCAAGAGAAAGGACAAGTTTTAAGTTACATTCACATTCAGTTGTCACTGAAGGTCCTGTTAGTGAGCAGATCCCATTGACCTTCTGTAGAGAAGCAAGAGCATGTGAGAATTAGTGCATCCTCCTGGTGGATTTTTACCTTTGGAAGAGTGTAAAGCAATGTTGGCTGATTTCCTCCTTGGCTTTCTCCTCCTTTCCCCCCAGGGGAAGCTCTGTGTTCTGTGTCTATCCTATTATATTGTCTACCATCATTTATTCTTCATTACCGCTCTTTTCCCCCTTTGCTTATCTGCCTTTTTTGCCTAGACATAAGCATAGTGAACGGACAGAATGTTTTCCCTGGTGAGACCACAGGCATAGACTCTGCCAGGTATTTCTGCAATTGCATTACCCTGCTTTTCTGCCATTGTAACACGGTTTACAGCAAACAATGCATGTTTGCACCACAGTCCTTCTGTCCGAAGTCCATCCTCCAAGCTTCAGCCACTGAGGAGCAGAGATCAAAGCAAAAATGCCAGATTGCACACTCAGCTCAGGTGTGGGCACAGGCATCCATCCTGCTGGCTGCCATGGAGGTGATAGATTTGATCACAGGCAGATGATTGACAGAGGTGACTTCTTAAACTACTGCGGCAAGATTAGCCAGAGCTCTTTTGTCAGCTCCCTCCAGCTGCAATCAGGGAACATTTTGGCTGACAGCTGCCCTGACTGCTCATGCTGTCTCTCTCTTACACACAAGCACATGTGTATGTGCACAACTGAATACTCTGAAGTAATCACTGGGCAGATGTACATGCAACAGGTCCTAAACTACATTTTTATTTTGAAATCGAAGAAGGCAGTGCCATGGAAATTAAACATTGATCAAAATTATTGTACAATTAAGGCATGATAACGAGCATTCAATACTGCAGCTAATGTAATTGCAGTGTAATATCACTTAAAGCTGTTCTGTTGGGTGATTAGGCAGGGTGCTGGAACATAAAGGTATCTCAAGTTCCTGTGCTCATTCAACATTTTCCAAAACTGCAGCTAACTAAACCTGGGGAGAAAAAAAGATAAAATTGGAAATAAATGTAGCTAGCAGTCCTAGCAGTTGTCCACAAACTGTCTTTCAAAGTGGTAGGTAGCAAGACCCAGCCTTAACTCAGAAGACATTGACAGGGACTGTCTGATGAAATCTGGGCGATGATTATATGCTGTTGATCAGAGTCATTCCTTATACAGCCATGATCACATGTTGTGTGACACCAAATAGCTTTATGTGTCAATGTGGGCCAGAGCATTAATGCTAATTTCCTCAAATGTGTGTGAGCCTGAATCCAATTGCAATTAGTGACAGTTACATGCCATGGAAAGTCAGAGAGAATCAGGTGTTGATGTGCTCCAGTCTGGCCTTAGAGGAGTTTGTTTTATGGCTGAATACTCAATAGGTTCAAGGCAGATGCTCTAATTTGTTGGGTCAAGAACTTAGTACTCACGGAGGGCAAGAACTATGACGAGAAAGAAGAAAAGCATATTCTTTATGGCAAAACAAAATATGAGCTCAAGTTATCATATATTCATTATCACCCACTCAAGGCAATTAAAACTTTATTATTTCAAGATCTGAGACTAAATTGGTAACAACAAATCTCTATATAGGAATTCTGAGTGGCCTGCTGACTTTCTGTGGTTTAGGTTTTGAAATGTTTTATTTGAGAAAAGGGTGGAGGAAGAGAGAGAGTTTGGTACCAACCAAATCAATTCAAAGATTCTGAAACAAAAAGAAGAGGGAATTGAAAATACCTGTTAGAATTCATCTTCTGGTAGAGAATAAGAAACTATATACTCTTTCCTTTAGTAGTGAACCCGTGGCTGTGGATACGACTTGTAGTATAGTGACAATCAGCTTACCTTAAAAGTGGAAGTGTTGCACCAGGGAGTGTACAGTTTAAGAAAGATGGATTGCTTCTGCTAGTCATGCTTCTGTGTAAGCTGGGCATATACGAAGGAAAGCGTGCATGTGCAAAGCTGTTTGAGCTTGATTTGCAAATGAAAAATGCATATGCATTCCATGTGGGGCATGACAAATTGAGAGGATCCAAAAACTGTGTATGTCTTGCACTTCCAGTGTTGTAAATGCTAAAAAAATATCGGACCTTGTTTCAAAATGCAGATCTATCTCCAGGAACATCATTTCATGGAGCAATAATGATCCAACGGAGGGTAACTCAGAATCCAAGAACCATGTATGATGTCATCTTATTTGTTTAAAATTACATTTCCGTCAGCTCAAGGGTGAATCTCAGACAATGACATGTAAATAACCAGATATATAAAAGGACTGCGCTACTAAGTTGAATGAGTCTAAAATCCTAGTCCTGAAACTTCAAAGCATCTCACTACTTGTTAGCTATATAAAATGCAGGTAACTGTGCTGATCCAGTTATCTATGCTGTGGTTCATCTCAACAATTTTTGAAGGGTTAGATCCACCTCTGTATCACGTAACCAAAACTTAGGTGTTTATATGTAGAAATGTGTAGGAGCATAAACCCACATTGCCATCAGTGGAGAACTAATCAGTGCATTTCACTGAGCCTAAACAACAAATAAAATGAAAAATCAATAGGGTCAAAATTAATGCTCAAAACATACTCTTTCACTGTGACTTGAGATGCTTCAGGTTATGCTGCTCAGCCTCCAGTTGATAGCCCAGAATAACGTAGGTCTCCAGCAAGTCTTCGGACATAATGATCAGGTGCAGGGAAATGACTCAGTACCTAAAGTCTCTGAATTGTTCCTAGATCACGAGTTTCAGGCAACTGAATCCCAACTTTGTTGTCTGCCTTGGATGATCTGAGATGTTCTCCAGATCCCATCACTGTACTGGCTAGGGAAGTTTCAATTGTCTCAGCACAGCTGATATACTGATATGTGAGGTGCCCTAAGGTTTTCCTTGTGGATGTCTGGGATATGAAAAACGTCCACAGGGAACATCCCAGGTCCCAGAACTTCAGCTTTTGTAGGGGCAGAATGGATAGCTAAAGAAATACCTACATCCAAAGCAGTTTCCCAAGTTCCTTTAATAGTTAGTAGTGATCTAGTATGTTTAATTTTAAATTTCATATACACAGTCTTTTAGTGTCAGTTTTTATGCATTAAGTTATCCCTCCTGGATCCAATTATTTGTGCAGAAGAGTAAGGCCTCTTGCAGATACTGTGTCATAGCTGCCAGCTTCTTGTGGGTGGTTTTGGGGTATCTCAGATAGCCCCATGTACCTATGCTGAAGCACTTGAATCTCATCTCTAGTATGTCAATATAGTCAATCCACTTAGGGGAAAATTCACCTGGCCAAACGATGGAGCTTATTTTAGGTTGAGGTTAATTAATCTTAAATTTCACCAACATTGTAAACTGTTTCCCCATTAACTATAAAAGCAACCCATGGTGCACATATAGCCAGCTATGCTTTTAACACCCACATTTAATTGGATGAATCATACAATAAGTGTTGGACCTTTTTATAGACAAAATACTTTTTTTTTCCCCATTTTGTTTTTGTAATTGCATTGGCTTGGGTAAATACAGAGTTTTGTCTATAACGGATCAGTACAGATATTTCCTTGGCTCAAGGAGCCACGGATCACACAAAAAGTAAATTGCTTCCTTGGAAGAAGAGTACAGATCTTTTTTTGACAACACTTTTCTCACCTCATTATTTCTCCATCACAATAACTAAAGCTGTCAGATTTCTGACGGAAAGCTGCAAGAGAAGCACGCTGCAAGCAGCTGGTCTTCAGAGGCCTGTTGATTTTTTTTTTTTCTCCCTAAAATAAAGAATCCACAAACAAAGCAAAACAAAGCAGAAGAAAAAAAAATATATATGTACAGGTTTGCCAAAGGAACAGAGAATTTCACTGACTAGTTCACAAATGTAAGACTAGACAAGGAAGTAATGAATAGCTAGACGATTCAACGTGTGAGTGGACTTCCTGAGCATCCAAGGAAGGAGTCCTGTGTTGGGAGGGTTACCCTTCTGTTCTCCTTTGGTTTTTGAGCTCAGATTTGTTTTGAGATCCACAGTTAGAAGGAGTTAGGAATTATGGCTGATGCTGGATCTAGTCTACAGTAAAAATGATGTTGTGAAAAGCTCATTTCTGCTCACAAAAAAGATTTTAAAAAAAAAGTTTCACCCTCAGTGATCATGAAGGTGAGTTAAGCAGGAAAGGGCACACCTGGTCTCATGACTATGAACCCTCAACCAAAATATCATGTATAACCAGGAAAGAGTACAAAATGCTCCCTAGGAGATTGTCTTTTTCTACAGAAATTATTTTTGTTTCCTTCTTTATAAATCTTTTTGCTTCTCTTTAGAAGGTCTAGATGGATTCATCATTTTAATTGTCTGGCATTTGAATCAAGAAGCACTTATCGCTAGTGAACCATCAGCCCTTCCTGCTTGTGAGCTGGGATTTGTCACCGTCATTAAATTCTCTCCCTTAACTTGTGAGCTGGGATTTGTCACCATCATTAAATTCTCTCCTTTCACTTACCCCTAAAAAATTTCCCTTAAAGAGAGAAAAAATGAGATTTGGTGCTGATATAGGAAAACCATGTATCTATACAGCTACTCCCGCCATATAAATTGGGTCACTTTTCACACCACTCACTCAAGAGAAATGACCACTTCTTGCTAAGCCTTTCCAATCCCTCTCCTTTCTCCACAACCAACTAGTAAACTCACCCCTGAAATATCTCCTCAAGTATTACAACTTTTTCAAAATAATCACCATGGTTATTGACAGTAATTTATATATGTTTGGGCTTCCATTAAATCTTGGAGTTAAGGAAGCCCACAGCCAGGAGAACTCCCATGCTCTAGAGAGTGAAGTGTCTAGGGACACCCCTTGCACTACCAATATATTAAGCTATCAGGAAGTCTCTCCTTGTAGATCTTGGTATTCCTCTAATGTCATTATCAAGGTAGACATGACAAATAATATTTTGTATCTATGAATGATAATCAGAAGGCTGCACAGCAGCTATCCTTATTGATTTGACTAAGGGCTTTGATCTGGTAAATTACCAATTAATGCTATCTAAATTAGTCTCTGTGGGACTGGATAGAGCAGCAGGAAAATAATTCTCTAGTAAAGCTGGTGGTTGGACACAAAGACAATTTGTTTAATCATGCTAAATCTGGAGAAAAAATATTCAATTTGGAGGTCTCCTGCAGGTCAGTGCTCAGTTCCTCATTAGTCATTAATGACTGTGCTTCAGCCTCACTCTCTCAAATTACGTCTAAGTTTTACAGAGGCTTAGTTTAAGGAAAAAAAAAAAAAAGTCTTCCCCCTATGATTTTCCCTGAGAAATCATAGAATGGTTTGGGTTGGAAGGAACCTTAAGGATCATCTAATTCCAACCCCCTGCCATAGGCAGGGACACCTCCCATTAGCCCAGGTTGCCCAAAGCCCCATCCATCCTGGCCTTGAACACCTCTGGGGATGGGGCATCCACAGCTTCTCTGGGAAGCCTGAGCCAGTGCCTCACCACCCTCTGAGTAAAGAATTTCTTCCTTATATCTAATCTAAACCTACCCTCTTTTAGTCATTCATTTAGACTTTTTTAGCCATTCCCGCTTGTCCTATCACATTACTCCCTGACAAAGAGTCCCTCCCCAGCTTTCCTGTAGCCCCCTTTAGGTACTGGAAGACCACTGTAAGGTCTCCCCAGTGCCTTCTCCAAACTGAACTACCCCGACTTCTTCAGTCCCTCTTCACAGGAGAGGTGCTCCAACCTGAGCGCAGAACCTCAGTTTCCTTCTCTGCAGTAAATGGATGAAAGCACTTTTTCCAAACACACAATATAGCTGTTTACTTGTCTTGAATGTTCTGAGACACAAAATGCTTGGAATTGATAATGCCATTGCCATTTTATGTCATATGCAAGATCTTCGGGGGAAAGAAAAAAAAAAAAAAAAAAAAAAGACAATCTATTAAACTATTATTTCTGAGGTTGAGACCAGATATTATCTATCAAGAAATCTAGTTCTGTTCAATGGGTGTTGGTCTATTGAACAAAGTTGTTTTCTCCTAGATCCCACCAGTCAAGTAAAAATTTCCAGGTAGAAGTAGATGCCTCCTGAATATCAATACCCAATTACATATCTGGAATCTTTAGGGAGCTTAGGAGTCTGTGACAACTGGATCGACTTCAAAGAGTAAGGACAGACAAGAGCATCTTTGCCAAAGGACTTGCAACCTGGTAAAAAGGACTTCAAATTAGGTTTGCTGGGGGAAGGAGAACACCCTGGGGTAAGTGGACGTGCATGGATGAGAGGAAACAAGCAAGTACTTATATCTGAATATACAAGGTACAAGAAATGTAGTAGGAGAAAAATAGTAGGAATGAGAAATATAAGGAAAATAGTAGGAACGAGAAGCCTGCAGTCCCCCAAAATATATAGAAGGGTTAGAGTGAAGACAGAGGCAGGCACCTTTCAGAGATTCATCAGGAAAGAATGAGGCAATGGTCACAAATATCAACACTGTTTGGAAATCAGAAAATTCTTGACATAAGAAAATCTTCATCACAAGAGTGGTTAAGCACTGATGTTGGGGTTGGAGAGGCTGTGACATCTCAAATGTTTTCAAAATTCACTGCATCAGACCCTGAGGAAGAAGTTTTAACTTGGAAATCAGCCTTGTTTTCAGCAGAAGTTTGGACCAGGGCTGTCCAGATGTCCTTTCAAACTGAAATGATCCCCCACTTGCCTCCAGAGTAGCTCAGCAAATAAACGTTGGTAATAATCTGGGTCTTCGTTGACACCATTTGTTGGAAAGCTCCTAAAAAAATATTTTTGTGCTGTGAATCCTATGACTTCTAACAGTAAAACAGGTATCCAAAGAGCTGGATCACAAAACATCCAAATACAAAGCTTTATTGGAGTTCCCAGTTTCATTTCTCAAAGACAATTCACTTTATCTGAGGGACAGGCATTAGCTCACATGATTGGAGTCTCCTCATTTTCTGTGGTCATAGTGAAGGTATTGAGAGCAAGACCAGAACAAGATTGTGGAAGTTTTTATTGGAAGAAATTAAAATACACACAATTTTCAATGGTGCATGCTCTAAAAGCAATTCCATGCCTTCCAGGGCTTATTATCTAATAGTAGTACAACACAGAGTGGTAAGATGAATCATTAGCCAGATGTTCCTCCTGAGTATGAAATAGGTTGTTTGATGCTTTTCTCTTTTCAGCTGCATCCTGGAAGTCACCCTAAAAATTCTAACTCACTGCAGAGAATCTGTCAGTAAAGACTCTACATGAATGCAGTATTGCTAAGGATTTTCTCTGCTGCATTGCTTAACCAATTAACTCAGAGCACTGGCATGGCTCAGTGCCCTGCAGGAGCTCTTCCCCTAACCTCAGTGAGAGACTTGTGAAGATCTGAGGGTTTGGCCCGTTGAGCTTGATGTTTACTGCTACTCTTATCAGCTTGGAAGATGGAATATCAAATACAAGGCTTTTCATGCCTGGTTTTAATTTCTTCAAAATTCTGTGCATCCTCTTGGCTGTGCATGCTGAGAATATACAGAGTAGGTCATAGGGGTATTATTTTGGAGGAACTTGAAAGTAAGCCCAATAGAAGCACAATATTGCAATATAGCCATTCGTTAGCACAAATTACCTCTTGTTCTGACCACCTCCCCTCTTCAAAGCACCTACTGAGGCAGGAAAGTGAAGATATGAGCTTTGCCATGGCAACGTAACACTTTCTAGTGAAATTAAAACCCAAATGGAAAAGGATAGCAGGCTCACTTGCAAATGGAAACCTTATTTTTCCTATTGAGGGAAGCTGATGGAGGTTTTAGCTGTATCTTGATATATTAATAACTATCCAGAATTTTTCTAGAGACAGTGAGATGAACAAAATAATTATAACACTAATGGTAATAGTTGTAATAAAAAGAACAGCTCTCCCTGAACTAGAAGCTATCATTTGCTTGACTAAGGAGATCAGCATTTGGGCTTCACAGGCAGTTAGTCTCTAAAGCAGTGTCTCTGGCTCATACAAAGGTGCTGTTTCAGTATTTAACTCTTTTAAATAACAGAACGGTTTCACACTGGGGCACAATTTGTACAGGAAAGCAGCACATCATTATTTTGTTTTAGAAGGTGCTGTTCCAGACCCAGAGACAGGGAAAATTATACTTTTTGAGAGGAAAAGAAATTGTTGTTATATCAAAGAAAGCAAGAATTAGACTGGAAAATAAGATGAGATTTGGCTCATATCACTTTCTCCATACCTGTCAATCTACTGTTTGAAACATGATATATGAGCAAAAGCAACTGTTTTGCCCCAGAGAATTTGTCACAAAATAATCTAGTCTGGTGGAGGTATGATTTCAAATCATCCTTTGGTCAGCCTTTGAGCTACATTTGAGATTGCAAGCAGTCAGCTATTATGGATTTTTTTTTTCTTCTGATTGCTCCCTGTCTCACACTTTCTAATTCTTAGTAATACAGAAAAAAAACAGTTAGCTTAGGACCCAAAGCCAAATATTCCATTCCATTAGAATCTCTGTTTTTGTTGTTGTTATTGTTTGTTTGTTTTATTTTCTGTTGTTTTTCTCTGGTGTAGCTTTATCTCCTTTTCCTAGTTTAGACAATTCTATCCTTGACCAGAGGTGCTTTGTGTTTTCTTTTTCTGATAATTTTTATATGTCTCCATGAACATCACACATTCAGATGAATTACTACTTTCAAACATTTCTTTAATATTTAAAAATTCCTTAGTTCTGCTAGTTCCAAAAGATTACTATGACCTGTGCAGTTTTCATCAATGAAAATGAGCAATCTACAGCAAAATAAGTTTATATTTGGGTTTTCTCTTCACTGATCATCCAGGAGTTGTATTTCATATGTCATGCTTAAATAACTTATTTGTTGGATGACCAACAAATTGAAGATATAATAGTAAGATTTTACTGAAGGTCAGCATCTTAAACTCAGTCCTGAAAACAGATTTCGCTTGAAACAGTCTATATTGCATAAAGTCAACTTTATATCAAAACACTCTTCACTACATTCACCATCTTATACTAATGAAGCCTAAGCATTTCACTGCTTGCACAGGTTTCCAGATGTGAAAGAGAGAAAGATTCCACCCAGACTGCTCTCAAGTGCTCAGCTATGTATTTTAAAGAGCATTATCTTTTACCTTGTTTTAGCCTTAGCTGCTTTTTGTAATCCATAGCCTAATAAAAAGTAATACTTATCTGAGAGTGTCAAGGATGCTGTCATCTCACCTGAAAGATTATATCTCTCTTTTTGAAGTCATGGAACTTTTGTAGCCAAATTTTCCGCACTTTATCTGGGAAGTGTCTTCTTACAGTTCCATGGACAAGTCTGTATTTTCTGCCGTTTGACCTACCTTATAACTTCCATGAGAAGCAATAATCCATCCTTTAAAATGGAAATAATTCTAAGGCTTTGGAACATGTGACAACAACAACAACAACAACAACAACAACAATAATAATAATAATAATAAAACAACTTTTTATGGGTTTATGGGTAGCAAAGAATATTTTAGAAAAAAACATCCTTGGGCTGAAAAAATTACTTCTCCTGCAAGCATTTGCTTTCATGGAACAGTTCTGAGGAGCCCCATTGAATGTGCCACCCCAATACAGCTGTGCAAGCTTGCAGCAACTGGGAAAGAAAAAACTTTCTGCTTCATGCACAGCCCCATGAGATGATAAGGCTGTTTCTCAGACCTGGACAAGACATATCCAACTGCAAACGAGATAGTTACACACAGAGTCCTCCAAATTCCCCTGAGAAGGTACCCTGCCTTATATTTCAACAGCTGTTGATTTTTTTTTACTCCCCACGTCACTTCAGTTTCTGACTAATTTGAAGGTGAAGTTCTCTATGTAGCATTTTACAGTGACAGAGATCTGACTAAAAGACTCCAGTTCTGAAAGAAATAGCTGCAACCTACTGGGGAATATGATAACATGGGTTTAGAAGTCTAATTTATTGTCATTCACTCAAGCCTTCTGTTCTGTTCCTTTAAAGGGAGCTAACACAAAGTTCTTCCAATTTGTGGGCTTGGAATGAGGCCTTCAAAAGCCTTACTGAGATTCTCCAAAAAAAGTTGGCCAGGCTGTTTGGTGAAAAGATGTTTTCATAATAAAATTCAATTTTCATTTAAATGAAAGCATTTATGAATAAGAAAAGGAAGTTAAAATTATGTTACAGGGAGGAAATGAAGCATTTGGAGATATATTTTTGGTAAAAAAGAAATTAAGTTTAAAAAAAAAAATAAATTAAAAAGGGTACAAATATATTGAACCTTTTATTTTTTCCCTAAAATTTAATTTCCTGAGAAGTTTGGTAGACATATATGTTTTTCATTCCCAAATACAGAAATATTTTTAAATTACAGAATTTCTTTAAATGGAAAATTTTATCCCTACCTAGCTCTTCTTTGAAGGAATAGAGAAAATTCTATTTTCTTTAAAATATATCTCAAGTGACTCTTGGGTAGGAACACATTCTTTTAGGTACTGAAATCATTAAATCCGTGTCTACATAAAAGTGTGTTTTGTTTTTTTTTTTTTCCCACTACTTGAGTCTTCGTTTGGCTTCATCCCCCTGTTTTGTTAGTGTTTTTTTCCTGTGGCTGTGTACTGTCTGTCAGCAGACTGAATATGAAGCCATTAAACTCCACTATATTGCGCAGCAGAATTTTTCAAATTTTGATATGGGATTTTGCTCAAACATGACAACAATCCCACTAGACTGACTGCAATATCTATAGCTGGGTATGTAATCAAATAAATAAATAAATAAATAAATAGAGCTCTAAAAAGCTGAATTATTCTAAACTGTTGAACACGGCAATGAATGGTGTCGTGTATGCCCCAAATACGGTATGTGATTACAAAATACATTCCTTCCTGGTATCCTATTGTAGTATCTGTCTTGTCATGGTATCATTAGTCTCTCCTTCTTCAGCTGTTGATTCTTCTCTCCTCTACTAAGGTCAAGAAAGGATCATATTTGTCTTATTTTTCCTCAGATTCAGCTGTGTCTGGGAGCAAAATTCGTCACTAAATACCTTTTTTAGGAACATATTTCATAATAAATCTCAAATGTCCCTGGCTCACCCTGGCCAAACAATATCTTAGAAAAGATTGCCAAATTATTGCAATTCACAATTTGAATAATATGACTTCCATTGAATGGAGGGTATGGTTATAATAAAGTACATAATCATCTGGAGAATGCACAAGTATTACATCTCTGTCTTAGAAGTGCAGCCTTAAAATAGAGACCAAAAAGAGGGGGAAAAAAAAATGAAAAAGAGACAAAGCTTTTTGCTTCTCTTCAATCTCCACTTCCATCAGACAAATAGGGTCACCTTGTATTCTGCTAAAGAACAATGCTCCTGACCTCCATTAAAGTGCCCATACATTTAGACTTTTATTTCTCCCGTTAAAGAGCTTTCATGAGACGCTATCTGCATGAAAAATGTCTGGAATTTATTATTGTGACACAAGTCACAGTCCACAATCTGTCTGACAAAACAGCACATAGAAAAAGAATCAAAAGACCAGTCCTGCAGATCTTTTACAGACTCAAAATCAGGGGCTGTACCCACAGAAATCAATATTATTTTTTTTTAATGCTTTTTTTTTTCTATTAATCTGAAGTCTACAGTACTTGACTCTCACTCTGACTTATTTTGAAGTTTGTTTTTTTTTTTTTTTTAATAGTTTTCTTGGGAAAAAGAAAAAAAATAAAATGTTACCCGTAATATAGTCAGACTTGAACTGCCTGTGATATCCCTACTGGTTGCCTATTTTAATGGACACTGAAAATTACCCATAAGCATAAGGGCAATTAATGTTGATCCCTACTTGGTCTTCAAGCAAATCCTGGAATACCCAAATTTGACTTGTCACCAGTGTGTTTGGTTTTTTTGTTTGCTTGGTTTTTTTTTTTGTTGTTGTTGTTTTTCCTTTGATTTCACAGAAGTCACTTCATTATCCAGCAATTGTGAAACTCTCAGGCTAGTTCCACAGTTTCAGGGTTCAGGACACCAGTAATTCTGTCTCTTACTAACATTTCTCCATTAGTTTTCTACCTTAGATACCAGGTTCTCATCAGATGAGATTTGCTGAAATATACTAGAGATGGACTTTTACCTTTCCTGATGATACAATCTGTTGCAATGGCAGTGAGACATCAGCCGGGGCGAGACCATAGAATCACAGAATACCCCAAGCTGAAAGGTACCCAAAAGGATTATCAAGCTGCCAGAGGAATCTCTAAAAATTTTCCTGTTAGAGGCATTTCTAAAATTCATTCTCAGAGAAAGAAAGTCAGACTTCAGGCTTGCCTAGTTTTGGTAATATTAAACATACCTTAGGGTGTGGGAATATCCATAAATATATCACATCTAAGTACATACATGCACACCATCCTGATCCTTTGGAAGCTAAAATCTTCAATAGATACAAGACACTGTAGAGCTCAGAAGATCTAGGAAGGTCCTGAGAGGGAGCTTTTCTAGCAGATTATCTGAAATATTTGTGGAAGCTCCTCTGTAGAGGTCACAATATCATGTCCTAGGTTAAGGTGTTTGGGGCAGGGTACATTTTATATTGTTTTAGATAAAATTGATATAAAATTTTTTATGTTCATCTGCTGTTCTTCTAAGTTATTGATCATTAAAATAATAATAATAATAATAATTCCTTAGTAAAGTCCAATACAACATATACTAACAGTCTACTTTTCTGAGAAAACAGTTCCCAGCATCAAAGCCATTTATCTTCATTAATGGGGAGGAGAAATAGCTCTCCATGGAGTATTAAAACCTTCAGTTCCTCTTTTCACAAAACTAAAATAAATGCAAGAAAAAAGAATGGCAGATGTTTGCAAAAATTTGAGCTCTAAACCATTTAGACTTATATTGTACTAAGAATGAAGAATATTACAGAACTCTCAGGCTATATAAAGATGAATTTTATCACATAGGAGTTCAATCTAGCTTCAAATTTACAGTATTCTCTGTAAAAGAATTGTAACATTTTCTCTTATTTCCTCTGTGTAAATAGCAAATTAGAACCCTCCTCTCTGCTTCTGGCATTAAGCATTGTCACACATCTGATGACAAATAATGAAAAAGACATGTATCCAAGGTGACTGGCTGCAAGTGTCTGTAAATGGGGGCAGAATAAAACAGAGATGAATTATTTCCCTAAACAGAAGAAAAAAATGCAAATAATTTAGCAAAACTTGCTGGCTGTCAAATCCTGTGAAGTCTATTGTAGGTTCATGAGAGTGTTTAGCATACAGAAAGCGTAAAATTGAGTGATGGATAGAGAGCGGGTATGCACACATAAAAGTGACAGATGACAGAATTTACTGGGCTTGGTAAATCACTTTTATAATTGATATAGCTTTTTTATTAATTTTTAAAGCTGTGTATTTATGCCAAAATGAATTGTCTAGGTGTTAAAATTTGTGTTTCATACTTCATTGTTACGAAATGGGAACAGGAAGAGCCAATTCAATCAAGTGAGATTTCTAATGCTATACCTCCCAGGCTTCATTTCCCATGGATGGTAGGGAATGGGACATCTTGCAGTAAAAACAAATGTTCTCAAGGTGTTTTTTATCTTTCCCGTTATATTCTGAATGCTGTTTGATTGTTCCAGGAAAGATACATTTAGTCAAAGGTCATTGAAAAAGCACAAAATAATAAAACCTCTACATTTGTGAAAATTCTCACCGCATAAAATCCTGCTCTGAGACTTACCCATCAGTGAAATCTTTGTGGAGGAGATACTAAACAATGTTAAGCCTTCAACTGTTTTTTTTGGACCTGTAGTGGGCTTGCTTTTTTTTTTTTTTTTTTTTTGGGGGAGGGGTTGGGGGGAGGCATTCTGACAAAAAATAGAGATCTTCAGAGACAGAAAAAGTCTAATATATATCTACTGTTTTCACCAATTCACCTACATTAAAATTTTGATTTATATATATGCAAAAAAATAATAATAATTGTGTTTTCTTGCACCATTCTTACACCTTTCTACCTTTCATCCCCCCAAATTATCATATAGTCATGAAATGCTTTAGATCTGAGATGATGGCTACCTATAGCTCGAAATGGGTCAAAAGAGATGATGTCAAAGCGTGACTATTGTATAGCTATTGCTAGTAGGTAAGGACTTAGTAGGATTAAGAGCATAAACTGATATAAGCCTTTGCAGTTATTGAATATACTATGCAAAGGTTCATTTTATTGACATAGTTTAGCTTTTTAAATGTATCTACCAAAGACAGAGCATGTCCACGTGGGGTGGGGACAAGTGGCTCAAGAGATGTGGATATGGCAATGAGAACACTTTTCCTTACATGACTCTTTGAAGCAGACAATTCTGATTTAATAATATATGGCAGCCTCTGTGGAAAAGTGAAGTCTCTTTTCATAAACATTACTAGCATGACCAGCACTCCCCTGCACTTAGGTATGAAGCATATTATCTTGAAGAACACAATGAACATTCTAAGTCAATATAGCATACCTTTTTTCAATCAGAAAGGGTGTCCCCTTCTGTGCTCGGAAGACACGGAGAAAATTTCTAATGCCCAGTCATAGTGAACAGCAGCAGAATTATCACGATCCTGCTACCAGTGTTTGTCATTGCTGCTTGTAGGCTGAAAATGAAAAATGTTTGTTTCAAGAAAGACCAGAATTACTGTCTTGATTTTCACATGCTCTTGGTCCCTGTGACTTTTGTCTTCTGTTCTTCTCAATTTGAAGGCAAAGTTAGTTCATTAATACTTGAATGCTTTTGGCCAGATGAAAGATCAAGGGACAAAATTAAAATCTTTATATGAAGAGAAAGTTTGCTGATGGAAATAAAGAAAATTTCCACCAGAAAAAAAATCTTTTTGTCTCTGTATATACCCCAGGACTCAGCCAGCTTTTGTCTGTGTGTTGCGGTCATTCTCTGATACGTTATCCTTTCAGCTGAACCTCCCAGCAAAGACCCTATTCAATAGATTTAGAGACAGATACAGTTTTGCCCACTGACCTCTGGTCACTTCACACAGATACAGACTCCATGTCCTCATTATACAATTATGGATAGCCTACTGAGTCCAGTGATGTGACATCAGGGACTTCATAATTTGGACGTGACTACTGTATCAGAAACTGTTCTGCAAAGACTCGCTACTCCTATCATAATATATTTTATTTTCCTTTTCTTTGCTCATTTCTTCTAACTCTCACTTCATCCCAGGAAATGATCGTTTGTGTAGAAAATACAAATCTTCAGAACCCCTTTTATTCCTGCTTTCATACATAAATCAGTAATTCCATTCTCTGAAGATGCCAGTCAGTATTAACCTCGCTAACCCAGTTTACTCATTTGAAAAGTTAGAAGCTGATTGTCAATGAGTAAAAAAAATCCAGCATTTTAAAAGTGAGATTTAAAAAAAAAAAAATAGAATATATAAATGCTGACATATGTATTTGTCTTTTTTATTTTTTTCCATGATCTGTGTTTTCATTTGGAAATCTCAGTACTGATAAAAGTCACCCGTCCAAAATCTTCTTGGGAAAATCCATCTCACAGAAGCTTGGATAAGAGCAGAAACTCATTATACATGGATATATCTATTCAATAAAAACATCATCCCAATTCTTTGGAAAGCACCAGCTCAATGCCCCAGAAATCTTTTTCTCCGTTTCAAGAGCACTCATGGCAGAGGGCACCTGAGCTGGAAACCCTGCAATCCTTGGTTCTTGGTTAATCCATGTCACTGATTTACCTCATAGCTGTGAACCTCACATCACAGTGTGGAAAAAACAGCAAAGTTTCCATGGAAACCCTGTCTTAATTCAGCAAAGTTCATCAAACCTAACAAGATTCAGAGGAAACATTGCAGGGCTGATGAGTTGATATTTTCCCTCAAACTTCCTGGTAGAAGCACTAGAAATCTACTTAGAGGTCTTTCTGGCATATGTGGGCCTCTTTCAAGAGTTCAGCAGAGCCTTTTGCAAAACAGAAAGATGTGCTGAATCACTCACATAAATATTGAGGTTTAACTCCACTTGTGCCTGCCAAGGCTCTATGCCTTCTCAGCACAGCAGCCTGTTATCCGGCCTGGATGGCAATGCCAAGTACTGCAGATTATTTATCTCTTCCAGCAATACCCTCTTACACTGAAACCTGTTTTTCTATTCTTAAATATCACCACCACAATTGCTGTGATTACTGGAGATGAAAGTTTATCCTGCAGGTTTACTATGCCGTGAGAAAGCAAACAACTGATTAACACAACCGTCTCTCATTTTCAATACCCTTAAATCATTCTTTCACTGACTTCCTGATGTTCATCTTCTTGGCATCTAGCTAAAGCTGAAAGCCATCAGAAATTCAAAAAGATGCCACTTTTCCTAAAGACCGGGAGCTGGAAGCTGGTATAGTAGTTCAAAGAACATGAAGAGAGGAAGTAAGTCTGCAGAAAAAACTTCACCACCTGGAGCCAAACGGGAACATCTGGAAAGGACTGTCAAATGCAGCCTTTTTGCTTACCAGTTCAGAGCCAAGCGTGACATCCGGATGACAAATGCAGAGAGATGCTGAGGAAAGAAAGTAAGTACTGAGGTAGAGGTCATAAAATGCTGAGACAGACACAGAAATTAAAAATAGACTTTCAACAGAAGAACTACATAATTACATAACTTCACCTGGGGGGGGAGGGGGCGGTATTTGTTTTTCAGGTTGTATTGAGTGTCCATGTCCAGGTTGTGGTAGCAGGGAGGATGCAGGGGCAGCCCCCATGAGAAGAGACCAAGAGCACCCCTGCATCAAACTGTGCCACTTCCATATGGACCAATGCTGGCCAAAGCTGAGCCAAGGAGTGATGCTGGTGGCACTTCTATGATAACCAGTTTAAGAAAGGGTAAAACCACTGCATAGTATCTGTGAAAGATGTGAGTGAGAAAAATGTGTGAAAAAAAGTGCTGTAGTCACCAAGATCAGTGAAGAAGGAGGGGGAAGAGGTGCTCTAGGCACAGGGGCAGGGATCCCCCTGCAAACCATGGAGAAGACCATGTTAAAGCTGCTTGTGCCCTTGCAGCACATGGAGGACCACACTAGAGCAGATATGAACACTGTGGAGTACCCCATACCACAAGAGATGATTGTGCCTGTGGAGAACCCATGGTGGAGCAGTATTTTGGCAGGAACTGTTGCTCATGTGGGACCCACACTCAAGGAGTCTGTTCTTGATGGACTGTACCCCATGGAAAGGATCCATGCTGCAGCCACTCGAGGAACTGCAGCCTGTAGGAGGGACTCAAGCTGGAGCAGTTCATGAAGGAATGCATCCCATGGGAGGAACCCCACGATGGAGCAGGACAGCAGCATGAGGAGGAAGGAGCAGGAGGGACGAAGTGCTGTGAACTGGCCCATTCCCCTTCCCTCTGTGCTGCTTCAGGTGGAGAGGGGACAAAAGAGTCAAAAACAAAGGAGTGAAGTTGAGCCTGGGAAGGAGAAGGAATATGAGGGAAAGGTGATTTTAGTTTTGTCTTTGTTTCTTAGTGTACTATTCTAATTGACAATTAATTAAAATCATCTTCCCCGAGACAAGTTTATGCTGCCCGTGACAGTAACTGGTAAGTGGTCTCCCTCTCTTTATCCTAATCCATGCTCTTTATTGACTTCTTTTCTCCCCTTGTCCTGCTGAGGAGGAGGAGTGTGAAAGCAGCCTGGTGGGTACCAGGCAGCTGGCCAAGGTCAACCCACTGCATGGGTGATAATTGCATCCCTCTTTGCTCAGTGAGCTGAATCTATTCCAACACTTCCATGTGTTAGAGAGGTAGGCTTTGGTGGAGATGTAAAAAATGTGTTAGTAGAGATATTTAGTAACTTGTCAAAGGCCTTATGCAAAGCTTTAGATGCGAAACACTTAGTTCTAGAGCACTGCCAATGAGAACTCCCTTTCTCTCTCCTCTCAACCTCCTCCACTGTCCTGAGTTAAATTGGTTCATATTTACAAAGGAAGGTGTAATGCAGTGTGAGAAGAAATTAAAAATAAATAAATAAATAATAATAATATAAAATAAAGCATCCAACATTATAGAATTGGCAAGGAAATTCAGGTAAAGGGGAATAAGATTAAGTCATGTGTAAGAGAGATTTATTACAAAATTTTGTTGGTCAAAGCAGAAGAACAAAAGTGTTAATTCGAAGTTATGTGAATCCCTCTGGACTCCTTCAATAGTCAGGACTTGCTGGTAGCACAGGAAGAGAAAAATAATGCCAATACCATAAGGCAACCCAAATGAGAAACTCAGATTGTGATAATGAACTTGAGCAATGCTACAAATCATAGAAAAATAGAAAATTAAGCTGGAAATAACCTTGACAAGTCATCTAACCTTCTAGCCTGTCCCATGACCCATCCAGTATCTAAAATGATTCATCCAACATGATTAAATCACTGTAATAATTTGTTTTCCTGTCTAGCAAATTCATTTGCTTTGATCTAGAAGATGCTGTCTTTGCAGAGAAATGTCCAAAAAAAACCTTCCTCCAGATGGTCAAGGTAAATAGTCATTTTTGTTTGTTTCTTTTTCACTGTATTTAATCTAGTCCTAGTACTTAGCTGAAAAAAGAATTTTTCTAGGAGTGTCCCTCACTTCAACTGTAATCAGATTCCTTGTCCTACCAGTTCAGTCACTAATCATATGATTTTGACTGGTTTTAGGTGGTCCTTCTTGTTCTCTGAATTTCTGGTGAAGGCACTGAAATATCACTGCTGGAAACAACAATCCTTCTTATGGAGTTCAACACCTTTCAAGATGATTAAGGATACTTCACCATGGGGGGGTGAGATGCTTTGTTGCGTTTGTTCAGATACACTCTGGAACCTGAAAATGTGCCCTTCCCTACCCCATGACAGGTTTTCATGATCTTCAGAAGCTCCTGGTTCTTGTATGAAGCAGTGACAGGTACAGCAAAATGAACTGGGACCAGAGGAACCCTGGTGTACCCCAAAGTCTTTGAGTTTCTAGACTGGAGATAATTTTCCTGGTATAATAAAAGGATTAGTAGAACTATGAAAAGGATTTTTGTATCACAAGAATAACAATTGAGTAACCCCTTTGCTGGTGAAGGCTTCATCTGGCAAGTCTACCAAATATTTGGATATTGCCATTCAAAGTTACCACCACAAGTCTAGCACCGAAATATCTGTGCATGCATTAAACTGTGCCCCAGCTAATCAACTCTTCTCCTCGAGCATACAACCAGATTGCTGTATAAAGTGGAAGGACTGGACTTTTGATTGCTAGCTTCATTTTTTTCTGTGCCATAATCCCCACATTTCCAGTTCCCAGGTAAACACAGACAAAGATAGCTCAGGTCTGTTCTCCTCATAATATACAGTTGGATACAATTGGAGTCAGGGAAAGCCTTCGCCAGTCTTCAGTTTATTTGCCATAAGCAGTGTATGCTGGGACAGGCCTGGCTGGGAAACTTGTGATAATATTTGGTTTTTAAAATCTAAAACAAAAACAAAAACAATAACAACAACAACAAAAGGTTATTTTCCAGAGAACTCTCTTCAGTAATACTCCTCCAATTTATTTTAAATGTTTCTCCTCTGCAGCACTCAAGGAAAATATTCCTGTCAAAATACATTCACAGATTTCATCTGCTGCTTCTCAAACTGGTGGGGACAACTCAATCTGGTGGGAGAATTTGGTATTAAACTGGTAGTGGCATTCCTATTATTTCAGTACATACAGTACATGAAGGGAGCCTACAAAGAAGCTGGGGAGGGACTTTTTGTCACGGGGTGTAGTGATAGGATAAGGCATAATGGCTTTAAACTAAAAGCGGGTAGGTTTAGGTAGACATAAGAAAATCTTTGCTATGAGCGTGGGGAGGCACTGGCACAGGCTGCCCAGAGAAGCTGTGGATGCCCCATCCCTGGAAGTGCTCAAGGCCAGGCTGCATGGGGCTTTGGATAACCTGGTCTGGTGGGAGGTGTCCCTGCCAATGGCAGGGAGGTTGGAATTAAATGATCTTCAAGGTCCCTTACAACCCAAACTATTCTATGATTTTATGATTAGTCTTCCTACCTTCATTTATATTCTAGTCCACCTGAATACATAACACAGACCAGGGATTATTACTTAGTGATTCATAATTTGGACCCTTCACTAGTGGTTGCTTAAAATGTTGGCTTTCAGAAATGCAGCCTTTGAAAATCCATTTCTATGTGTTTCACTAGTACTTCACAACTGAATTCTTACCAATATAAGTAATTATATATAGTCAGTTTGCTTTGTAGCACTTTTACCTAACTTTCCAGGGCAATGTACCTGCTTTCCAGGTATTTCTGAACAGCAGATTTTTATTCCCAAGCATAGATAACTGCAGGTTAAAAAAATCTTTCCTTTCTTTGTTTCCTTTCTGCTCGAGATGAATGAATTTAATGTAACCTCTCTCTTGCTTCTTCCTTTACAATGGGGACAGCTGCTGCCTCATGGTAAACAAGCTTTCAGATGGCTTGGAGAACAACTCTTCACACAGGCAATGCTGTACAGTAATAAAAGATATACAACAACATGCAAGACACTCTTTCAGCCTCCAACCACTTCTCCCTGTTAACCAATTCAGAACATATTAAGCCATTAAAGAAGAACATTAAGCTTCAGAGTAGATGGGAAGTTTTATCCCTTGTCATTCTTTTCAGCTGCCAAAGCAGGCAAGCAAGAATGTAACAATAATAATAACAATAATATATTTAAAAATATATATCTCCCAAGTTGTCAAGATCTTTTATGTATAATTCTTGGGGAAAATACACAAATGAAAGCTCTGCCTTTTCTAGGTAGCTTGTAGCTTAGACTAAGTGATGGGAGGACTTCACACTTTCCCTGACAAGGCAGTACAAATGCTAAATATAGAAGATAGTCAACAAATAATTATAATATAGCATATATATAAGTATGTATGCATATATGTATGTATTTTAAAATCCCAGAGCTTGAGCTTCAAGAGCCATGAATGGCTGGAACTTTTACATAGTGTTTTGACGGAATTTTTTGTCTCTCAAGGGATGCAGCTGGTCAAATCCCCAAGCATGAATGATGATAAGTTTCATTTGTAAAAGCAAGCACGTGAGGAAAATATGAAGGGAAAAGTTCTTGGATTCTTGAGTGAACTAACCCAGGCACCATGCAGCCTCTATTATTGCAGTTCCTTGAAGAAGTGTAGTCATGCCCATTGTTTCTGAGCCTCACCCACCCCTGCCACCTTTCAAAGGAGATATGTTTGGGGGGCATATTTTTTCAGAGAGTTGAAAGGAGTTAGTTACTATCTTAGGGGATAGAATTCAGGTAGCTTACAAGAAATCTCTCCATTTATTTTAATAGCTCCCTTAAAAGCTGAGTATAAATTATCACTAATGTACAGACAAGGTACTGAGAGGTATATTTACGTTGCACAGTGCAATCCCTGAGCTAAAAAAGAAAGTCAGTAAGTCCATCTGCCATACCAAGTTCAGAGCTGGAAGTGGTGATTTCAGGTGCATATTAGCTGTCATTCAACCATGCTGAAGTGCATGTTCATGATGCACCACCAGCTCCCTCAGCATATGTGGGTGGACCTACCAGGTTCCATGGCCTCAGATACATCCGGTTTATTTTAGTATTTCCTCACCTGATCATCCTCCACTGATGGTGTCTTCCTTGCTCCACACTTGTCATCTAGTCTCAGGAACCTGTGATTCCTGAGGCCTGGTGTTACCAGTAAAGGTGAAGAAATACCCTGAAGGTATTTAAAAGATGTATAAATGTGGTATTAAGGGACATGATTTAGTGATGGTTTAGTAGGGAATGTTGATGGTTGGACTTGATGATCCTGCAGACTTTTTCCACCCTGAATGATTCTATAATTTTATGATTCTGTGGGGCATTATGTACCTTGACCTCCACTTTGTCACAAGTGGACCTGCCCCATTCAACAGCAGGGCCATGTATCCCTAGTCTTCCCTTTGCTGTTGATGTACCTGTAGAAGTTTTTCTTGCTGTTCTTCACATCCCTCACCAGGTTCAACTCCAAAAATGTGATACAAAATATAAAATGTCATTCAGATGGAACCCTGGTTTGAATCCTGTGTAGTGAACAGAGAGAGAGAAAAAACAAACACCAGAATAAAATTACATTGCCTCCAGGTCCAATGAAGAGCAGAGTCCCTTGTATAACAGTAACACTGTAGACATAAAATAAGAATAAAAATAACTTCAGAGAAGCTGTCATCTAAATAGAGAAGGGGGGCAATTGCAGAAAGAGAAATAAGGGGCATTTGCTTCCCCAAAATCATCTGCTGAGTTTGTTTGGGTACAAGAGAGTATAGTGAAACACTGATGTCTAATCACATCTCTGCACCGAAGCTTGTTCCTGAACATTAAATGACATCACTTCTGCTTTTCCTCTGAGCAGATTCATAGTTCTTCATTGTCTCCCAGGCCCTAAAAGGACTGTGGAACAGTCAGAATTAAAGAGATTTGTAATTACTATAGAGCTTTCAAGACTCTATGAGAAGTCTCAGACCTATCTATAATCTCTTCAAGCACAAAATCTTGGGGTTATAAATGGTAGGAGACAGAAATTGTGGTCATTTTTGTACAACCAGAAACTTCGCCAGTCAGAATTCTGCCTCCAAGCCCCTTAAGTTCTCCTAAGGGATAATGAGGGATGAATTGAATCTAAAAGATACAGATGCAAAAAACTAAAAATTGTGCTTGAGTCCCTGAGCCCTTTATAATTATTATTTTAAGATTATAATAATGACTACTAAAGGATTAATAAAAATCATCCAAGTGTATAATTTCTGTTTGTATTTCAAATGCCCATGTAAAAAGCATGCCAGAAGCTCAATTTACATTTAAAGTTCAGGAGTCAGGCTAGAAATTCATATTTCCAAGTAAATCTCATCTATTTCTAAAAGCATCAGGGAAGACACTTAATTTTCCATCTAGCAATTAGTGTATCATCATCTTTCTTTGATTAACCTCCTCACTGAGTCTCTTCCTAAGGCTTCAGTGTGAAATATGACCGACAGTCATTTTTTGCAGGCAGACACGTAGCTTAGCCAGGAGTAGGGCATTTTGGAAAGTCTTAAGTGTGATATTAAGAAATTTTGTTATGAATATCAGAGGGATTTCTGTCAGAAAAGAAAAAAAAAATGCAGACTCCAAGAATTTATTTAAAAATACAATGTTCATTTTATTTTTTGCAGGACCTATGAAAACAAAATAAACAACTCTTAATATTTAATATTCTCTCTGTTCATTATTAGACACTATTTACCTGTAGAGTTTTGAGGCTTTCTAGGAGTAAATATTTTTTGGAAAGAAAATTCAAATAATATGGGTATCCAAAATAATTAATTCCATTTCCATTTCTGATCACTTTGTCACCACCAACTTCACTGCTACTTTCAAGCAGCTAAAGCTACATGAAATGAATCATTTCCAATCCAGCTTTATTGTCAGGAGTTCAGCCTGTTTGAATGACTGGGGAAGCACCATATGATATAAGGAGTGATCCAGTCTTTCACATCATCTATAACATTTTCAGGGTTGCTCATTTTTGTCTGATTTTTTTTTTTCTTTCCTCTTTTGCGACTAGGACACTTTTATTCAAGGCACTTTGCTACATCCACCGTGTGCACTGATGAGCTAGTGGGCAGGACTCAGTGTGATAAATGATGGCTTTGAAAGCAGGAAAACCTGGATTATACCAATACACCCAAGCTTGTCTTTTGTCCAGAATGAATGTGAATGGCACCTCGTTAGCAGAAAGGTCATGGCAAAAAGACTGAATGCAAGTGTTTCCCACCCATGCACACTTCAGTTTAAGTTAGTCTGACTCTTGGGGAACTGTAGCGATAACACATCTCCTTCTAGAAGAGCAAAAGTTCTTTTTTGGAAAAAAATGTCGGCAGGTCACTCATTAGGACCCATGAACCTACCTACTCTGTCGCTTCAAAATCTTTCATTGGAACCAATGTCACAAAAGAAGTTATGAAATGGTTAAGTGAACATTTTGAAAAACCTTCTTTGTTGCAGGATGCAATTAAGTGAAATGCTCCTTAGCATTTATAATGGACCTAAGATGGTCCATACCATCTCCTTTGGTATGATCAAGTAAATGTATCTGTCCAGAGTTAGATGGACTTGAGCTGAACTTGAACCTGATGAATCTCCTTCTGAGTGGGTATCTGAAACAGCAGGTGAGTCACTAAACTGGAGTCTCATTTTCCCTAAGGTCATGGTCTCCAGCAATGCAGCTCTTGCTCTGGACCCAGGAGTACTGATGAAAGGTCCCTGAATGTGTGCCAATAGCATCCATCCTTTGACCAGCACTAGGGAGATGTCTGGTTTCCTACTGTTCTCCAGGTTGTGTTGACCAAGTGACACTACATGAACTGGGGAAGGACAAACAGACACCTTTGCAATCCCAAACACTGTTGCTTACAACTATCTCCTACTACAGCATATGTGCCTTTTAAGAAATTAATTGGAGCTGAGGAGTGAGTTAAGTTATGCGGTATGGACAAACAAGGACATAGTCACCCTTATGGTCACATTTCATTTAGCAGTATAAATATTCTCTGAGAATGTCAGTCAGATGGCGCGACATCCTTCCAAGTAGCATGGAAAGAACAGAAATCTGAGATGTTGGATTAACCCAGCCTCATTAAAGTTTAGGAAAACCACTATAGATTAAAGTGATGAATGAGGAACAAACCTTCTCACTAACATAACTAACATACCCACATTATTAAGTGAAACACTAAAATGAGATTGTGTGGAGAAGGTGAGATTTGTGAGTTCTCTCTGTTACATTCTGTGTAATTAATATGAGTATATTGCATCAAAAAGATAATCCAGATAATCCAAATAGGAAGCTATCCACCTTATACTTGTCCACAAGTATTGGGGTCATGTCTGAACATGTTAACCAACAGGACACTTCCATCAGCTCAGCCTGTAGCCCAATATTTCCTGGAAAGGTTGGATTCAAATTTTTCAACTTCAGAAGGAATTCTAACAACAGTCTCATTTGCTCAGGGAGTGTCCTAACCACCGATGCATTGTGCTAAAAGGGGTGCAACTCCTCTTCTCACTGTGGCTGGGGAGGAAAGTGTTGAGGTCCAGGGGAATGGTAGACACCATGTCTAGTGAGCTGGGCTTTCTCAGGAACTTCTGGGAACCCAGAAATGTCTCTCACAGGGACATAGGATCATACCTACTTTAGTCTATATTATTAAAACTAAACTTCTCTGATCTAGTTAAAACAGTTTTAGTCAAGATGGAAAAATCAAGCTGTTTCAGCAAAGGTGACAACAGAGCTAAATATGGCAAGCAGCAGAAATTGAAGGACAGAGTAAATTTTCCAGAAGAAGAATAAAAAAAAAACTTCACATGTATACCTTCACATTCCCAGGTAGCTCTTCAGGCTTAGACAGGATATTTTGGATCATCCTTTTAAATCTGTACATATAAATCCTGTGTTAAGTTGCCATAAGTGCTACCATAGATCTTTCCTCAGATCTCCACAAAGCCTTCATGCCATAACGGCACAAGAAATAATTGCCTCTTTCAGTAAATTGTGCTGTCAGTCACACACAGCTCTGTCCTGCCAGGCTCTCAGCTTTCCTTTGGGGTACAAAGACCTTCTGCTGATCCTGATCAGAGACTGCTGGGACTCTGTAGCAGCCTGCAGAGCCAACCATGGAGGTTAGAGTGCATGAGAGGAGCTCTATGGTTCCCTTGTTATTCACAGGGATGCAGACGGTGAGCTAGGATGAATATCTCCACACTGAGTGCACCCACAGTAAATGGCAACTTGTTTTAAGGGAGAGAGGTGAGGCATTTGTGCTGTTTGCAGGGAAGAACAATACAACCCATGTGGTAAGCTTCCTGCAGTTCAATGTGCCATTTCCTGGTAGGATGCAAAACACCTGCCTGGAGAGATCAGGATTATTTGAGCTGAGCTCATGCATTGCATGGCTTTTTCTAATGAATCCCTCTTTAGCATACATTTATACCAGTTGACAAAGTGAAAGAAGCAATTTCCTTAAATATTGAGCATTCATACGTAAATTGCAGCCTAGTAGAATCTTCTCCTATCCGAACGGAATCCTTTATATATTTCTGTTATATAAGAAAAGCAAATAATTTCTTATCGGTCGACTTTGAAATACAGGCAAGTGTTCACTTGGAGTGTTATGAAGAGTCAGCTTTTCTAGAGCATTTACTTTTCATGCTCTTAATTTCTCATTTCATTATCTCGCCTTATTCTCTTGCCGTGTCAGTGTTTTGATTCGATGGCTTCCATGTGACAAGAGCTCTTGCTGTGTGAGCGATACAAATGCAGCTTTAAAAGTGGTACAACTTGCTATTAAGGCATCTCCCTTCCTCAGGAATTTCTTAAAGCTGCACTGAGACAAGGCATACAAGAGAAACTTTGATATGCACAGCAGGCTAAGCCCTCCTGCGGTCCCTGCTACGGAGTGCTCTGAAAAATCTGTCTTTCTTTGTTCCTGATTTGCAGAGGTTTGATCTGTTATTGCCCTAGTAAAGGAGAAGTGGCACCTCGCACTTTTATCTCTGAATGTTTTCATTGCAGTCAGCGGGATGTTTGCAAAGTTCTTAACGAAAGAAAAGAAAAAAAAAAAAAAAAAAAAAAAGGTTATTGCTTTGATGCCCAAAGAAAGAGCTGTAATTTTGCTCAGCTTTTGCTGGGGTAGGTCCCAAACCCACATAGAGAAAGGAAGGTATAGCTGGGGCAGAGTCTGGTTCTGCCAGCAATAACCAAATTGCAATTCCAGCCCTCAGAAGCAATCCAAAGAAGACATCAAGCTTGGTAGTTGCTGTCAGGAATCTCAAATCCATGCATGATGCTGTCAGGGACAGTGGGGGGAAAAAGCAGGTACCAGTAAGTCTCAAAAGGTGTAAAGGTGCAGAGTATGACACATATGGGTCTGATACCTCTGTGTTAGAGGGAGAGATGAATGAGTAAAAATGTTTGGCCTTATCCTATCTACGGAACTGGAAGAAGAAAGTCATCTTTCATAAGGAGTTCCTCTTGGAACAACACTGGGAGTTAAGGAATAGAATCTCCTGCCAAACAGGTGTCTTGTGTTAAAGGGTAAGCAGTTTGGCAGGAGCTAAACCTCCTTGTGTTCCAGCTTGTCATCAGATATCAGGTTCAGCCCATCCATCAGTGATGTCCTTCCAACTTGTCTGCAATGGCATCTTCCCTAATATTTTTCCTCTCTTGAGCCACTTTTATACTATTTTCTGACTTTTAGGTGGAACGTGAGTTACTCTGGTCATACGTTGTAAGATTGGTATAAAATTTTCTTGCTTTTTCTTTAAAGGTACAGGCTCAGAGAAACTCAGAGTGCATGCTTAGTGAGGGGTGGTCAAACCTTGGAGACGAGTAGCCTTTGGGATGGAGGCGTGTTCTGGCATCATAATGAGATTACAATGAGCAAAGTTCACCCAGAGGACATGATTTTGTTATCAGTTTTGCCCAGGGCTGGTCAATATGTAAGGTTGCAGGTTATGTTGCCAAGGGGACCGTGGAACAGACTGTGCATGTCTGCCACCTCTCACACTGGAATTTTCCTAAACACTGAACCTTTTCATAAAATATGGACATATCTTCAGGTCAATAAGTCACCTCCAGCAATTATTCCACACAGGTGTTTGCTTATTTCCTGCTATGTAGCAAAGATGTATCAGCATAGAGCTCCAATCTCACTTCCTTGTTGCTTTATTCCCTCTCTACAATGCATCTTGGAAAGGAAATGCCGCAAACCTTGACTCATATGAGAAATCCCATTGCACCCATGAAGTAAAAAAGCACTGTTCCCATGAACACGGCAAGATCCTAGAAAGGGACCAGGCTGTGGAGCAAAGGAAGTGCCTGACTGAATGTGTTCAGTGGGAACTGGGAAGCCCTCATCTGTATTACTGCTCCCTTTGTAGTAATAAGGACACAAGCTTGCAGCTCTTCAGATAGCAGGATTTCTTAAGATGAAGCTTTAATTAGCAATAATGGGAAATTGCACCACTGGAATGAGCAAAATCATTTGTATATATTCCAGCTGTATTTATGCTGTGAGCTAGCTCACAACTCAGAGCAATTCGGCTTGGAGATTGTCCCTCTTATTTATCAGTCTAAAGGAGGAAAAGACCAAATTCTGTATGCAGACAAGAAGACTGGAATATTTCTTCTTGTTCTGCAGAGACATTCTTATTGACTAAATTTCAGAGCAATAATAGGCTGGACAAGGGACTGAGGCACTGTGATGGGTTTGAGAAAGACTGCAGCTCTTAATGACTTCACATGTCCTTGCAGAAATAGCTATGGTATTTGACTAGGTTCTGTGGTCTAAGTCAAGGGGCAAGGTTCTACGACTCGCCAATGAAACATCTTAATTCTTCCTTATGCTTCAGACTCTGTCCCTTGTCAAATAAAGAAACTCATGCTTATAGATCTCATTTCTATGAAAAGTGAAGTCAAAAAGTTAGCAAATCTTGAATGTCCAGCAGTTCCTGTGCCTGATCTATTGCTCACGAATGACTTTTAGTGCAAGCAGCAGTCCCAGCCTTCAGAAAGCAAAAGAGCAAGGATTTTCATTAGCTTCATGTAAGATGCATGCAGACAAGGAACACCTGAGATGTAGTTTACAAAGGTACAGCTTGATAACTCACAGCACTGTGTACAAACCACCTCCTTGATTTACTCCTGAAAATGTACTCTGATAAAGATTGAACTAAGCATTTTTAGCATAAAAGTAGTACTACCAAATGAAGTTTCTTCAGTGATAAAATTTGGGAAAATTATAGTTACATATCTGAGAGTAGAATTATTTCTTTATTCACAAAATTGTTTTTCAAGACTCTTTGGCATGGAGAAATCAGAATGCTATGTCATATCCACCATGAAACAGAATTGTCTTTAACAGTGGAAAGAAGAAGGAGATGAAATAAGTGAGTGAGTTTAAGCCAGATCTGCAGTACAGTAACTCTGAAAGTTAACCACATGGATTGGAAATATAAGTACCTTGAATTTTTACTTTGTTATAATTAGTCTGTTTTCATTCTTCCAGCACTGAAATTTTTAATTAAAACAACATGCTTTCTAATTAAAAAATAAACAAATAAAAATCTGATTAAGTTAACTGACACTTCTTCAGTTCAGGTGTCATTTTGGAAAATAACTTTGTTACTCTTCTAAATTCAGATACCAGCTTGATATCTGTAGTTTTCTAAATCAACATATTTGGGAGTGGATGAAGTAGATTTCTAAAGTCCGACTACTTATGATTCTGGGTGAAATTCATCCAAAATATTGGTGGAAGAAATTACGTGCAGGGCTTAGTTCATATAGCCAGAAGGAAAATGGTCTCCTTCAAAGCAAAACGTGAAAGGCTGTGAAACTTGTTAAAGATGGGAAATAGGGATTAAAATCTCTTGTCTGATCCAGGGAAATTATTCTGTATGTTCATCCTGCCTTGACTTTGCTCTGACTATAAGCATATATAGATATTCCCACAGTGTTGAAAAACTGTTCATTTCTGAGCAGGATGGTGTATCTTGATTTTGACTGTTTTTTGTTGTTGTTGTTGTTTTTTTCCTCAGCTGGAAAATAGAAATGCATTCTAATGCATTCTGCAGTCTGCTGTGAACTCTGTGGCAGCTTCATTTTCTTGTGGGGCTAGACTTTTCTTCTCTCCTTTTACTGTCTCTTGTTAGATCTCTGGGGTCCTTCCTGGAGGTGAAGATGGGATAGTAATAATAACAATGACAACAATGTCACCATAGGAAATGAATGTGAAACATGCAAAGAGAAATTGCATCCTGGAGTGTTAGTTATTTTCATTATAATGCTCTCTTAAGTCACAGAATGGCTGCTTTCAAATGAAGATATGCAACACTGAATATCCTGGGAAAACTGCAATGAGAATATACACAAGACCAAACAAAGCCAAAGCACATTGTTGAAGGGCAGGATTCTTTTCCCCTAACTTTAGCTGCCTGCAGTTTAGAAGTGAAGGTCAAGGTAGTTATCTGGGTACAATTATAACAAGCAGAGATCTAACCAATGGTCAGAGCACATAGAGGATGAGACACCACTAAGTTTAGATGAGACAAATCACCTCCAGTGAGTCTATTGACTTACTTTGCTCTGACTATACAAGGAGGCCGGTGTGTTTTGCTCACATTGAGTCATATTCATTGTGCACAACCACACTTACTAAAATGAATCCCTGCCAAGGTGTCAACACTATTGCAGTCCGAGGAGCACTAGATTTTTGCCCCACTTTGTGCCAATTCACAAAGCTCAAACACGCTTCTGTTTGAATTATTGAGTATCTCCCCTCATCTCTCATCTTGCAAAAATATGACTATACCTGGTGTTTTCTCACATTCCTCCATCTCCTTCTTTGTTTCCAAGGTGAACCAGAGTGGCATCATAGCATACACAGTTCGTGAGGGGCTCCTGAGTCCTGGAAAATGAGTAGTGGAGAGAAGATAACGTGTTGAGCTATGGCTGTGCACCTCCCAGTGGGACCAACATCCCTCATGCCATCCTCTTCAGGAGCATCAGTCATCATGTGACATGCTCAGAGATGAACCTCATCTGCCCAAAAGCAGACACAGACTGTGAAATAAGTGTAGGAGGGGGTGTGGAAGGAGAAATAAAGACCCTCCTCTTCTCCACCTTCCTAAAATCTCACTGACTCCCTTCCTCACCTAACCTCTCGAGCAGCTGAATTGAATTAGGGTTACTGGTATTTTCATGACTGGTTTTTGGGACTATGAAAGATTCAGCTGAAACTGCTCAGGTTTTTTGTTGCACATTTACCTATGTTCCCACGTGTGTAGATGTATGCTCTTTTATTCAAGGTGCATGCTGAAAGAAGTCATTGACATGATTTTCTCAACAGCACACCTTGAATGCAGGGTGCAACCTTCTCCCTTCTCTCCTTTCCATTCCCAGTGCCTCTGGGAACATAACAATGAAAGGGACAGGGTCACATCTTTGGTGTTATCTCTGACAGCCTGTATTGGAGGCTCAGAAGGGGAATCATTTTTTGGATAAAATGAGTATTGATCCCTGGGTATTGCTGCTCTGGGTGTCAGGCCCATGGCATTGTGGTATTGGCTCTTCTCAAGAAACACAGACAAATAATTTCCTGTTTTTCCAATTCCTGAGCTGAAAAATGCTTCCTCACCAGAATGTTTCAGGCTCTGGGCATTATTATTTGGTAGTATCTGTGGCTACTGCGAAGTGAGATCTGTCTTGCCTAGCTGTAACAGTCAATAGTATATACTCAACCGTGAGCCTTTCTCCCCCAGATTTGTCCGTCCTCAAATATATCCTACAAGAAAGGTTTGAAGAAGGCCTCTTTTGTGCTGTTTTTGTTGTTTTGTTTTGTTTTTGCTTTTGTTTTTTAATCTTCTGGGAAAATGAGAGGCCTTGAGCTTGTCAGATTTACCTGAGATTGCTTCTGACAGCAGACAAACATAAAGAAGATAAGAGATTTATCTTTGCCAAACAAAGCTTTAGGAACATGACTGCAAAATTGGAAACAAACAGAGAAACATGAAAAACAATAAAAGGTGAGGTGAGATTGTACTGTCTCCTTTCCTAGCTGCCACTTTGGATTTCTCTGTGGAACTCCACTGCACTGGGATCCAAGGTCATGATCCAATAACACTTCCCCCACCTGAATGCTACCATTCAGAACTGACAGCCTCCCATAACATCTTCCCTCACTCACACACAAGGCTATGAATAAGACTCGCTGAAGCTTCTCAGATGATTTTAAGGATTCCCAGGGCTCTCTTGTAATTTAGGACACCTTATTTCCTAGCCGTCTCCTGTCCACCACAAATGCAGATGGAGCACCTCTGGCTTAAAAATTATAGTTTCCCTTTGATATGTGGCCAGCAATTTTGGAGGGCTGACTCATCTCCCTGAAGGACTTTTATCTCCAGAAGCCAACAGAATTTCACCTTTCTTCTCTCACATTACAACTGATCATATCATCAAGGTTTGTTTTATAGACACCTTCCTGGACACAAGGAAGAAAATGTATGAGGCCTGAGAACAGGCTGTTGAGACTAAACAAACCCATCCTTGCATCCTTCTCCCTCAAGCTCCCTGTTGGTTTTAGGGTTTATAGAGTAGTATTTGAGCAGGGTTGTCTCAGGGTCCTTAAAATGCTTTCTACGTATGTAATGTTCAGTGTCACTGATGCCACAAGGATATCTGAGAACTCCTGTTCCCACTTCACCAGGAAACCAGCCTGCACCCATGAAGGAGCTTTCCTTCTGTAGACATCTACAAAATGTCAACAGGAATGAATATGATAAATCAACAGGAATTAATATGAATGAGTGAACCATCTTCAATATTCAACCTGCAATTGCCCAAAACTGTCAGCATAACCAGTAACAACTAGGTGTTGTTGTTGTTTGTTTGTTTTTTGGTGGAAAAACTCTTTTGAAACAGCAAACTCAATTACTTGTTTAAAATCAAAGGGAAGAGAGAAGTCCCCTGGATTTTTAAGAAATAACCACTAAAAAAAATAAAATAAAATATTTGATCTGTGAAGGCAGATAACTGTGGTGGGGTAAAACAACCTAAGAATGTGTAAAAGGTTAATGTACTTATCAATGAATGAATGAACGATGAATATGAATGTTTAGAATAGAAAATACTTGACAGCTTTTCTCCCTGATACCAATGCTCTGCTTGATACCAGTGCTCTGCTGTCATGTTCACACTTTGAACATGTTAAGTAATTGAAACACACACACACAAAATAACCACCATCATTAGAAGTTCTAAATTCTAAATTAACTATGACACCTCTCTACTTTCCTTGTTCACCAGCAGTGATGCTTTGAAGTCCTGGAGAAAAGAAGGAGAGCAATGAAGATGGATTTTGAGAATCAGTCACTGCAGCATTTTTTCTGTATGTCATGAATTTATCACCTGTTATTACCACAGTATTTTTCTCATAATATTTAATGAGATTAAAGACTATCATCTATAAAGGTCTTTACCTAAATATCTAAAATTCAAGGAGGGTGTGTGAGTCAGCTCAGGCAGGCAGCTGGAACAACCACTGACCCACAGCTAAAACACAAAGAGTAGATTTATTTTTGTTACCCTGCCAACCAGGGGATCCCTGAAACAATGCCCAGGCAGAGACACAGTAGAAGGGACAGAGACACTGCTAAGTTTGGTCCATGTTAGAAGATCCTTGGCCTGCTGTTTATGCCTGTTTATCAAGGGTTCGTGCAGGTTCAGTTTCTATCACTATGCCGTGATCCTCACTGTGCTTCTTTGATCTTCTCTGTTCCAAGGCCAGGATCTCAAGCACGGCACCTCTGAACCTACTAGGCACCTATGTTATCTATGCATAGATGTGCTACTCACCAAACACATAGAGCATAAGCAGCAGTAAGTATGATATGTGTTTTTCTACATTACTACTCCCCAGACTTATTGCGTTCCCAGCTGTGAGGTCACTTGAGCATATTCACAATCCTCCTCACCAGCCTTTTGTTCCCATTCCATCCTCCTTGCCAGTCTTCCACTTTTAACCCATTCCTCCCAACAGAAGAAGGTCAGAAAATCCATTACAACGTACAAGTGAACACTGTAAAATCATCCTAAAATTTCTCCACGTAGGATTCAGAAGGGTATTTCTACCTAGGAGGAAGAGCATACAGGCAGAAATGGGCTCACTCTACCTAGGTGCTGAGCCAATAACATTAGATCCTCATCATCCATCATGATACTTCAACATTTTTGGTCTTTCCTTCCCAAAACTATTGGTTCTCAGCCACTACCAGGCTCTAGGAATCCAGAGTGTTCGCTTGGCATAAGGTGAGGTGGAGAAAGGATGAGTCTGCCTGCATCTTCTCAGGTAAACATAACTAAAGGTTAAAGAGGAGGTTGTCAAGGTCTGAAATGACCCTTGTTAAGACATAAGGGTCCTCACAGGTCTTACTGGTTTCTCCAAGCACAGATCTTCTTCTACATAAATACAGAAGAAAATCAGTCACACCCACAGGAAATTCTGTGCTGCCCATACAATTTTACTTGGAAAAGAACGGTAGTAAGAAGGAAACTAACATCACAAATATTATTCATACTTAACCATATCGCTTAATACACTGCTAGAAGTTTTTCTGATGCTGTAACAATATGAACATTAAAAGAGCAGAATGGATTTCCAACGGTTAGCTTCAGGAGTCAAAACGTTTACTAACTTCAGCCTTCTCCTGGTAATTTTCTTTCTGAAAACCTTGTAATCAGACTTTCAGTACAGTTGCCATATCTGTCTCACTCCCAGTTGTTGGTGAGTTTTCTGATGGCTGTTGACATAATTTAGAGCAACTCTAAATTACACTGTAAGTTGAGCTCACCTTCCTTTGGCCTGTAATCTGTACAGGAGTGAGATAGTAGGAAATTACCTTTTCTTAGTCCTGAACTTCCCCTACTCCCTAGAGAGGCAAAATAATGACTGGTAGTTTTATCAGCATCTCTAAGTCAAAGTCAAGTTCATTTGTTCTTCACCACATAAAGAAAAAAAACTGAGGGCCAGTGCACATTTTTTTCCCCTGGCCTCACTTATCTCTTGTTTGATGCCAAGTTCCCCAATGCAAATAAACTGTGGTTTTAAGGATAAAGTCAGAGAAGTGTTGCTGGGCTGATGGATATTTACTTTGACTTTGTATCTGGAGGCAGCACACAAAGCAAGGATTATCTGATCAGCCTAGAAATGCATACACAATTGTCATCTCTCCAATCACTGGCCCAGGTGATCTCTTTAACAGAAGTGCACTTTATTAGTGGAAATTGTTGCCATAATGTCTTGATCAAAGTAAACGCATCACTGGGTATACACACATAATCAGAGCCATATATTCCAAACAGCTTGGGTACATTGTGGTAGAGCAGAAAGAATTTTACCTTTCTCTGCATTATTAATATCTTTTCATCAGCTAATGCATTTTTCCTTCTGCGCTCAAACAGAGATTTCTCAGCAGGGACCATGTGCTTGCAGAAGCCCCTTAGGATATTTAGAGCTACACAGTCAGTAGGGGAGCTTTTTAAAGACACAGATGACTTGTATTGTCTAGCCCTCAATGAGCAATTCATCTGACTAACCATGAGCTCCTATAGCAAAGAAGTCTATGTATGAGCAAGGTACCCTGGGCTCTACCTACATTCAATAAAAAGTGAGTCAGTAAGCATCCCAGGAAAATGCCCATACTTGTCTGGGGGAAACACCATGACTCCTACAACCAACCCAGTTCTCATATTGTCTTCCATAAAAGTCATACCTGCTGCAATATATGGATGATTTGACCAAAATGAAGGTAACTATACAAAAGCAGAGCAGGATATAGTAATTTTGCACAGGGCCACACAATCCTTTGCCTGCCCTAGGTTTCACCTCCAACACTAGTTAATTCTGCTTTGACAGAAACACAATTTCTAGAAGTTTTGTTGTCTGTTTCAGAAAGCTATATTTTAGTGAAATATGGAAATAAGAAAGTTTCTTTTTTCATAGATTTATGTTTTAGAAAAGAAGCCTAGAGAGACAGACAGATTGATCAGTGGCTCAGCTGTTTGGGCACTGGCTGAAATGAAAACCTTTCCTCCACTATCTCTAAGTCTTGACAGGAGACAGAAACGGGCATTTTCTTGATGAACTCTCCTTTCCCTCCAGGATTTCAAATGTTCTTTTACTTTTAATATGGATCAAAACCAAACTTTGATTTCTCCAGCTTTTGAGAGAAGATATTTCTGCATTTCTGGACAGCATCTGGGTTTGCAGAGAACAAGAAAGGCAGAGTTCACGTGGCTTTTGTGAAATGTCCTTACAGAGACAATTTTATCTTCAGCCTTGACTGTGCTAGGAGTCCTGCTCATTTCCAAACGGGTTCAGAGTTTACCCTCACCCTTCTGTACCTCAAGAAATGTCTGACTAACAGAGAAGTAACCTGCAATGTTCTAAAGTGTGGACCAAAAGGATCTCAAGAGGGACTGGCAACTAAAAGGGGAAAAGCTCCTGGCAGGAAGCCTCCCTTATGCCATATGGGTGTTATGGTACACCATTATGGTTGTTATTTGAAGGAGCAGTGGCTGAAGAGCAGACAAAAGCAAGCTGTGCTCCTGTCTTCCTATAGCTTCATAGATATGGTGCACTCATACTATATGAAGAGCAGCTTGTTTTCAAGCTCTGCATGTGTCCCATTATTCTTTGAGACAATGAGGACCTTCTAGGAAGGTCTGCAAGGTTGATTTATTCAAGAATTGGCATATGTTATAGATGTAAGGGCTGCTGGGATATCATTTCCTCTCATGCCCTAGAGGTTACATAAAAACCCATACTTCTGTGTGGGCTTATGTACAGTGACATCCAATGATGAGTTGGGTTGTACTGAAAAGACAATAAGGAATGCACTGCTCATAGCACAAGCTTGAGAGAGCTTTTCTTTCTGACATCCACAGGATCTTGTCACCCTCAGTCTCACAGTTGATCCCTGTTTCCAGGAGATCTCTCCAACCCTCCAAAGGTCAACTTGTAGTTTGTGTGGGAGTTTTTTTGTATACACAGAAACATCTCAGGTTGAGATGTCTGGGCTCTCATTGCCATTGTAGACGGGAAACTACCACTTATGATGCTGCCTATGATAAATTGCTACTCCCCTTATTCAGTGCTTTGCATTTAGTTTACCTTTTTACCTTCCTTACGACTACACATAATGCTGTGGTCAATATTTAATGAAGCCTTGCATAGAGACAGACATTTTCTTTCTGTCTGCATCACTTATTATTCAGCACCTGAAAGCAAAATCTTGAAGGTAAGAGAACAGAGCAGGAAGAAAAAATGGAGGTCATTTTGGTTTATTTCTCATCTCTAAGAAATCTCTTTAATGTTTACTTGTTTCCAGTACTCTCATCCCCAAAGGCTCTCTATTTGTCATCACTCAAATGTTAATTTTATTAGACTATGCTGCACATAGAATTACTCTCATATAATCCATTCGCTACTTGTTTACCCCGTGTATGATTAGACTTTTTCTCCATATAATTATGTAACACTCAGCGAGGAAATATCAGGGTAATTTGAGTGTTAGGGTGAATAGCCCCTAGACTCCCCAAAGGACAAGGATACCTTGATCATTTCATTATACAAATAGAAAAATGAGACCTGCAGGTTTCATTGCCATTCTGCCAACAAATTTGATGCCCGATAGATCAAGAGACTTGTGATGGGTTTGCTGCATATGTGACCAAGATGGGAATTGAACCAACATTTCCTAGGGCTAAGTCCTGTGTTAATCCACATGAACATTCTTTTTTCATCTCAGTGATTTAATCTGAAGCAAAATGTGACATGATGGCTCTGCGGTAGAGGAAAGAAAACAACGTTTTCTGGTACAACATCAGTGCATCAGTACATCTGGTACAACATCAGCTGGTACAACATCAGTGAGTCTTGGTCTTGATGGACTTTGAGGCTAAACTGAAATGGTTTGGGTTGCTTGTGAGAAACTTGGTAGAAAATGGTGCTTGAAATTCTGTAGACAAAACAGAGGAAAAGACCCACAGGAATAATCATGCTATGGTATGGATGTGGATGTGTAGAAGAGGGCCTTCTCTTTCACTAGTTTCTATGATGACAGAAGCATGTTTCTAGAAGGATTTGGCTTTTTTTTCTTTAAAAGGAAAAAAAAAAAAAGTTTGAATGCCTTAACTCTTCTCTACCATGTCTGACACCAGCATACAAGATCTCCATTCTTCAGTTCCATAGAGACTAAAATCAGAAGGAATCCTTAATCACTCACATGAAGATATAGTTTTTATATGCTATCAAAGCAAGGAATCAGGAAGGCGCCCTGACCGACATGAGGGCAAAAAGTTGTTTCTCAGCATGTGGTATTAGCAAGATGTTTTGGCACCTGAAGCAAAAAGATAATTCTTCACACAACTTTGGGCTCTTTCTCCCCCCTTCTTCTGACTTCTACTAGCCCTCTGAATTCCTCACCATAAGGTGATCTCCTCCCAGATGAGTCCCTCCCTTTGCCTCAGATAACTCACAACTTTTCTAAAGATGAGACAGATCCAGGGGAACAAAACATCTGAGAATGAAGCTCACTGTGCTCTACTGCTGCCACTCTACTGTCATTAGAAGAGCTACATCATGGAGTAGGGACCATGAGCAGAACTGTCTCTCCCAAATCAAGCCAGCAAATAGGACACTACTCGTCTGAATGGACATGATCTACCTGGGTCCTGACACCTTTTCTCCCAGTCCAAACTGAAATGCATAACCTGAGGATGCACGTAGGCTGCTTCAGCCACATCTTGCTGTCCTGGCCAACAGCCACCACTTCGAGAAGCCTCCCATCATCTGACCACATGTAGAAATGTCAGGTTCCCACTTATGTCCTTGTGCTGTGGTTAAGAACATAAGAATACTTGAACATAAAACATATCTTCCTAGGCTGAGTCTGGCTAGACCAGTAATGTGCGTGAAGAGGAGATGCTATTTAGGGAAGACACGCAAGCCTAGCCACTGCCTGAAGTCCTTCCTTCTTAAAGATTACAACATCCACAGTTGCATTAGGGATGGTAAAGAATAACTCTTGCCTATTCACTGTATTCCTTGATGTGATTCCTTAATCCCTACATGTGATTTTGGCTGTGCTATTTTGTTATTTTCAGCCTATGCAACTTCTTGTGGCAGCACAACTCCAAAAGTTCATTAATACTGTTTAAATACATGTATATAATTATTTACTTTCTGTCTTTATGTTTTAAATCAGTCTCCTATAACTACAGGAATTTTCCTTAGTAGGTGGATTAAATTTATCTCATCCACCATGATTATTATTTCAGAATCCTTGAGAATATCTCCCTCATCTTTCTCCTCTTCAAACTGAAGAGTCCCCAACTTTGTAGTCTCTCTTCATAAGGCTGCTACTTTTTTCCACCAGAAGTATGACTTGTCCTTCTCTGAATCTTTTTTTAGCTCTGATTTTACTTTTTTTTTTTTCAAACTCTAGCTGGTTCACATTTCTGCGTGACAAATGCATGTTTTCCACAGAAATGTTCAGATGATTTGACAATAGCAAGAGATAGGGAACATGCAGTTTCCCTTGCTTGTTTGTTGCAGTGACTAATAGCCTCCACTGCTAAAAACATGTCAGCTATTAGTGTTTGCCTGGCTGTCACTGCCTGCTGCTGCTTCTTGCAATGTGTTTCCCTGCTAGGTTAAAGAGCCCTTTACTACCCAGTATTTTCTCTTTGCAAAAGCATATTATACACGTCAATCAAAAAAAATTTTCTCCCCCTCCTTTTTTTTTTTTTAATTTATTTGTAAACTAAAAAGGATAAGTTCTTTAAGTCAGATGCAAGTTTAAGTCAGTGCAAATTATGTCCGTGGGTCACTACCAGCTGTGTCTTCATTGCCACAGCTTTGGGTAGGAAAATAAAATCAGCTGCTAGTCACAAACCCCATTTTTGTGCACCCAAGATCTCATTAGCACTCTTTTCCTGTTAACACAACAGAGCTGTGAATGCTAAATGAGCAGCTCTTCCATTGTACTATGTAGGTGTTTTCCTGTGCTTTTCTCTGCCTTGTAGATCAGGTTGTGCTCCTTGTTCCTAGATGTATAACTGTGCTTTTAGCAATCATAAATATTAGTCTTCAGAAAGGGATACATACAAGAAGCTCTAGGCAACACGGGAATTTTAATCCAACCAATCTAGTATCTTCCTAATCAGCTATGTCTAAGAGGCAAATAATTAAATTTTAATGTTGAGAAGTGTTGTGGTTTAACCCAGCAGGCAGCTAAGCACCGCACAGCTGTTTGCTCACTTCCCCACCAGCACCGCCACAGTGGGATGGGGGAGAAAATCAAGAAATATATATAGGTGGAATTCATGTTTTGAGCTACAGACAGTTTGAAAGGATAGGAAAGGAAGGGAAAATAATAATAATAATACAGATAAAGGAACATAAAAAGCAAGTGAAGCACAATGCAATTTGTCACCATCCATTGACTGATGCTCAGCCATTCCCCAAGCAATGACCCCCCTGCCCAGCCAACTTCCTCAAGTTTTATTGCTGAGCATGATGCCACAGGGTATAGGACATCCTTTTGGCCTGTTGGGGTCAGCTGTTGTGGTTCTGTCCCCTCCCAGCTTCTTGTGCACCCCCAGCCTCCTCACTTGCAGGGCAGCCCTAGCAGAAAAGTCCTTGGCTCTGTGTAAGCACTGCTCTGCAACAACTAAAATATCATCGTGTTATCAGCATTATTCTCATCCTAAATCCAAAACACAGCACCATACCAGTTACAAGGAGGAAAATTAACTCTATCCCAGCTGAAATGAGGACCAGAAGGTATTCTCTTGGGTGGCTGGAGAGAAGGTGGAAGCTGTTTTTCTGCTTTATGGCTGAGCACTCTAATAGCAGACATATAGAAGTGCTTTCCAGACAAAACTGCTTCTTTTCTACAGTTTATTCACTGATTCCTGAAAATAGGGCAAATGCCCCACAAGATGAAAGTGTAAACCTTTTGTTCTTCAAATCCCACTTGCCTCATGTATAAGCAGATGGATTAGGCAAAATACAGTCAGTACTGCAATGTTTTAGTGTATGCCCATACATTAAAATTTTAGCTGCTTATGTAGCTTTAGCCACTGTCACATAATGACAGAAAACTCTGCAGTGAAGCTGCAACTTAATGAGAGTATTAATTGCCCAAATTTTGGACTGAAATTCTACTTGTCTTCGGTTTTGGGGATCTTTTTCACCTCTTTGCCTTTCTTTTAACTTGAACATTGAAAACATATGCCCTGAATTGCTGAGAAGATGCATCCTTTCTTGTCCCTCTGTATGTGTTATACAGAGACAAGATTGATGGTAAATTGCCAACACTACTGAGCAAAGATGTAGCTTTAGTCTTCATTTGTGTGCATGCTTTTGTACAGGCCCACGGATTACTAACATCACAGAAGATGAGAGTGTTTTTAATCAGAGCAGAAAACGTGGAGAAAAATATCACAGAGTGTAGCCAAGAAGAAAGAAAAACTCTCAGTAGCACTCAGTTTGGAAGGCATTTGTTTTAGCCTCCTTTGCAGTTTGTTTCATTTTGACTCTTTTTGTTGTTGCTGTTGTTCAATTTTCTGCAAGAAAGAGATTAAATTAATGGAAATTGATTGGTGTATCTACAGTTATGTGCAGGGAGGTCTGGCTACAGTGGGCACATATATCACAGAACAAACCTTGCTACTGTGTTTTTTACTGAAATCATTTACTGAAGTCCACTTTTGCTTCACTTTTATCTGATTTTTTCACCCTAACTCCCCCAAGCTCACTCTTCTGGAGATTCTTCAGCTTTTCCTTTCACTGGAAAAAGTACAACGTGCCAGGTCAAGACAGGATGGATGTAAGGTGTAGTAAATAATATTCCAGCCATTACCTATTCCACACCACTGTTTCAAGGAATTTTATAATCTGTGATTTCCATCTCACAATAACCTTGAGGGTAGGGAATATTATTGTCCTCAGAGAAATATCTTCCTGAGGACAAGTGCAAATGGCTATACCAATGTTGGTATAAACCAGCATTACCATGGGACTCCACTAGCTTTTATGTGCTTAGATGCTTCTGTGGAATAAAACTCAGGAGGCAAAAACAATCTAACCAAAAAGAATGTCCTTGTAATATAGTCTCATATAGAAGAGCACACTATCTTCGTTAGGAGAGGTAGGTTGATGCCTACATCTGAGATGCCTGCCAAAGAAAGCAGCCAGAACCATTTTCATGGAGTTATCTTTTTGCTCAGCTTCTTCTGTCTTTTTATTCAGACCAATCCTAGGCAGAGGGACAGGGTATCTTCCCACATGCACCCTATATTTTTAGACGTAGTCTTAGTACGTCTGTTTGATAGAACTAAATAACTCCTCAAGCAACTACCTCCCCCTCTTTCAGTAGACTGCTAAAGTCACAATGAACACATGGTGTCATTTTTGGCTCTACACAAAGGTTTCTGTGAGAAATTTCAGTCAAAAATGTTATTTCGCAACGTGACTTGTTTAAGGTAACAATAAGGCTGTCCTGAGGTATCCAAGGTGACCATGAGTTGAGAAGAAGAAGGAAGATGGAAAGGAGGTAGACAAGTATTTGGAGTATTTCCTTCCTTTCAGTTTTAATGACTCAGTTGGTTTATTCGTGGACCCAACTGCATAGGTGTGAATAGACCAAATTCCGCCCAGCCAGTGTCCTCCTAGTCATACTGACAAGAGGAACTCCCTAGTGTTACCATGGAATATTGATAAGGAGTATCTTGTGCTAGCAAGACCCAGGAAGAAAGTCGTTATATCCTCAACACCAGAAAAAGGATCCCCAAACTTGCAGTCAAACACGTGTCATGAAAACACTATAAGAATTAGCAAGCTGATCTTTATACAGCACCATAGGCATGAGAGGCATTCAATAATCAGTGGCTGGTGTTAAAGTGCTCCTGAGCTTGGCACAGATTGAATCTAAAGCTCAGGTCCACTGTGATACTCTATCTGGTTTTCACAAGGATTGAGGAAATCCTTTCACATACAAACAATTAGAGAAACCACATGAGTGAATCCATGAACAGCCTTTTCCCCGCCAAGGCATAAAGTCAATTGCTAGTGCCACAAATCTTAGAAATGGCAGGCTTCCTAATACCATGGTTTAATTCTTGGCATTTTTTGATAGGTTTCTAAGCAGGAAGCTAATAAGCTTGATCAGTCTTTCAAGCTGGCTGCGCCAATATCAAATAGTCTTAATTTCAATGTTCAAAGTCTAAGGTAGCATCACAACCATGAAAAGCAGACCATGTCCTGAAGGCCTTGAAAAGAGAGTGAGTATATTTTAAATATTTATGTTTACACTTTTCCAATGCTTACAAAAAATTCTTCCCATAGATTTCAAATAGGATAAACATGCCCAGTGCTTTCCAGATAGGGATCTCAGAGGGCCAATGTACAAAACAGTTATTACAACTACAGAACTTTCAACTGGCCAAAATTTCTTGTTGATGATCTAAGAACTGCATAGATATGAAGGACAGACCAATGGTTGCCTCTGCCAAGGGACAGCTTCTTCAACTAGTACAGCTGGAGCCAGAGAACAACACTGCAGTCTAAGTAAAAGCCTTTGTAACACTAATACCGACAAACTGTTCAAGAGCAAGAGATATCGAGGAAAATATATATTTAATGAAACTAGAACCTTCATTCAAAGGAATTGACAATGAAATGTCCGTTGTGTGCTTACATTTTTCTCATGTCCCGTAAGATGAGCAAATGAGTTAAGAATGTCTCTCACGTTGATTCTATGCTAATTTATGCATATTGAATTCACTCTGCAGTTTTCTTTGGGAAGCATTAACAGGGTTCCTCTTTTTTATACTTAACCATCTGTACTCATGAAATTAGCAAACATGTAATGTGAGAATTATGACACCTTATGCTAAATACATGATACCTGATGATTCTGCACATGGTACATGTCACTTCATGGGTCTGCATGGGGAAATTTATAGAAGAATAAAGGCCAAGAAGGACAGTCAAGGTATCTGGCACAGGATATGCGAAAGAGTGAAAGTGAAAAATTTTCTCTAGAGTGCAGGGAATTTTTAAATTAAGCTTACAACATGGCTACACACACATAGCAGTGAAATAGATGAATAGAGAAAAGAGTTCCCATTCTTTACCAATAGCAGGGTAAGCAAGGTAAAGTCTTGACCCCAAAGGGATCAAAGACACCTTTAATGGAGTCCAGAGTTCCTCAAGGATGATGTAACACAATAGAAGAAACAGCTCAGATGTGAGACCAGAATTGAGGAAAAAAAAAAAAAAAGTAAAAACAAAATGACAAAAAAAAATCAAAGACTAAACCCAGACAATTAATAAGAAAGAGAAAACAAGGGAACTTCAGAGCTATGGCCTTACTTTGGAAATGACTAGTGTATTAAAATTTGTATTAAAAAGAGAGGAAATAATTTTAACACCAAGAGACATCTTAGCTTCCATTGTACAAAGATGTTGGTGCAAGAAATGGTTTGAGATCCTCAGTTATCAGTGTCAAAGAAATGACATGATAAATTTCAGTGAATTATTGCTACAGCTCTGTCATTTCAACCATTTTCAGAGATACTATCAGAGAAAAAATAAATATTACGATTCAATAGTAAATTCAATTATATTCACTATTGCTTCTTCAGAGACTAAGATCTAAAAACACAAAAAAACAAGAGCACATTTATAACAGGGATTATAACTCTTTCACTAGAAGTGCTTGAAGATGAATAAAGAAAGTCAGTCAGCGATGGATTTATTGACCATAGTAAAGATGACCCTAGACTTCAATTCTTCATATTGCTTTTCACAAGGAAATGTTCTCCTGTCAGTGGGGTCAGCAGATTTGTGGCTGAGTGGTGCAGTCTGTAGAGCAGGGACTGGCTCCACACAGACATCAGGATGGCAAGAAGAAGAAGGATTCCCAAAAGGGTGAACCTCAAGCTGCCATCAGCATTTCAAAGTCATATTTCTTGGAGAAGGCAGGTCTGTGCAGAGTCGGATAGCTCACAGAGTTGCAAAAATATGCAATAGGTATTCTGGTAAAAGAGAAGTTCTCCTGAGCCCAGACTCATCATCATCCAGCACACATTGTCAACAAGAGGAAAAAGAAGCGGGTCCACACATTGTCACTGTCATTCCTCCAGCTTTGATGTAGTTCTATATTGAATCAAACTCTTTGGCAGGTGAATTGCTGTGATCACAAAAGAAGTCCCAAAAAGCCATTGCATGGGCACAAAAATGTGTGTAAGGCAGGAGAGACTGAAGCTGTAAAAGCACAGGAAAAAGTAAAGACCTTGCTATGTACATTGTGGTGACTTAAAGGTCTTCAGCACCTTTTAGCTGCACTCAGCTATTTTCCCTTATTACCTGGTTCTTTTTGAGATCTTCTTTGTGGTACCCTACACGAGGATTTTGTTGTTGTTGTTATTGTTTTTACCCTACACACAACCTTTTGGAAGGTTTGCTGCCTTCCAAAAGTCTCTACATACTGCAGATACTTGTTCATCCAAAATTTCCCTCCTTCTTCCTGCAATACAAAGGCACAGATTATTTCCTCAAGAATAGGAAAGGATGAATAAAGGCTGCTTCACCCTGTCTGAGGTGAGGCAGTTTCCACACATAGGAAAATTGCAGCTAAATGAAGGGGATTTTATCTAAGTGTAGGAACCAGGGGTGAAAATTTTCATTTGCTCTTCTTTGAACAGAGCAGAACCAGCCATCTCCACCTGCAGAGTGCACAGCTTTTCCTTCCTTCTTTATTTTTAAGTAAAATCATATGAAAACTCTTGAAAAACCAGCTGTGCAGAAGCAGCACAATTTCCTGAAAAGTCAGTTAGAGAGACAGATCTGCTAATCTTGACAAAAATAATTTTCTATTTACCCAACTGTCTCCCCATCTACAGAGACCCTGTGCTCTATTCCATTTTATTTGCATGCAACCACAGATTTACAAAAACAAACAAGTCAAAAAATAGCAAATTATTCAAGGTGTTGAAAGTATCACACAGTTGGGAGTTCAGAAAGCAAACTGTTTCCTCCAGAGTTTCTTGGAGGACTCTCAGGAAACAGGATCCAGTTGGAGTTGGTCTAGGGCAGAGACTGTATGTCACTCGACTTCTAAGGAGTTGTACATCAGTGAAGCACTAAGCTTCGTAAGACTGAAGCTTTCTCAATCTAAGAAAAATCCACTTTTGATATATGTCAGACCAGATACCTATGTTTTACAAACCTGAGTCAAGATTCAAATACAAGTTCCTAGAAAGAAAGCTTCTATTTCCTTGCTCTGTAACAACAGGGCTATCTTCCTTGTGTTAGCAGAAAACAAGAAAGAAAGGGGAAAAAAATAAAATAAAATATAAAAGCAGACCTTAGAAATTCATTTTGCAAATAGCTTCTCCAATGGGACTTCCTCAATTGGTCAGACTTTTAGACAATTTATATAAAATATATCAGGCAGTCAGCAAGCAGTTCCCCTTCCCCTTAGGGAGCATTTTGAGCATATTGGGGAACTCCTTGTAGTTAAGAAAAGATTCATACAGCTTTAGTAGCTATTCCAGCTCAGTAGAGACAACTATTGTTGGTGAATTTTTATTTGGCTTTGGCTTATTATTTTCATAAATCTCCAGTTCCTAGAACCAAGTTGTCATGCAAGAACCTCAAATTTCTTTCAAGAATGGAGAAAACTATTTCTAGGCCTCGTAATTATAAATAAAGCTGCAAATTAAATTCATAATGGCTTAAATAGACAGCAGATGGAAAGAACAAATGATTTTAGTAGCTTCCTAGTATATTGGGAAGGAAGAGCTGAGATAAATTTCTGATGCTTAGATCTGGAAGTGTCACTACATGTGTCCACCTATACTGTATTAACAGAAAATTTTGTTGTTACTGAGGAAGAACTAGTAGATGGATATTTGAAGAGCATCATTGGAACAGACAATACGTGGGATAATATCAGACATAAGAATCTCTGTAATGCTATAACTTAAATATCAGATATTTCTTTTGAAAAAAAAAAAAAAAACACAATTGGTGGTGAGGAAACAGCTATAGCAAGGGAAACAGAAAATTTGTAAATACAGATCCTGCTAATCCTCTTTCTGTTTTTCTTTGTTTGAGCTTCTGTATAGGTGGTTTTAATGAGTTTCAGACCTTGGTTTAGAAACTAGAGCAAAGTTCAAATGGGAACTTATATGGTGTCCAGCAACCCTCCTAGATAGTTCTTATTTTTCTATCCATTTTTAATGAAGGCAGAAATTTTGTTGGTACTGGATAAAGAAAAGGGGGATAGATTGTCTTTTGATTTTTTTAAAATTGTTATTATTGATGAAACATAAGGGGAGATCTATATTATCATGCCAATTCATCAAAACAGATTCCTCCAGTCAGAAAATGCTAGTATTGAAATATTAAACTGTATATGACAACATTCTGTTAGACTTTTCTCAAGAAAGGTTTCTCACATATAGGAAGGAATTTAAATAGAGATGAATGTCAGCTGAGGAAAAAAAAAATATCAATAGCATTTTAAAAAATAGAAAGTACAGCAGAGACACACATCTGCCTTATTTGATTCAAAGCAGGAATTTGAACTTCAGTCTTGCCCATAAGAGGAAAATGCCCTAACAACTGGAGAATTAATCAGTCTGTTGTAATGAATAATTATAACAGCAGAAGTTGCCATTCTTTTCAGATGCAAAATGAAAATAAATTGTGAAACTTCAACAGGTTTCACAAAAAGAGGAATTCATGTTTTCCTGTCTACCTGCTACTGACTTTGTACTTTCAATTATTATGCGGTATTTACTACGATGAAGTCTAAGTGAAATATATATATGTTATTGCAATATTTTACTAGTATCCAGCAAATTTAATGCAATCAATACATTCCCATGAAGCATTCGCAGTTTTCTAGAAACTGAAAGTAAACTGCTGCTTTGTGACTTTTTTTTTTCCTGTATTCATCAGGAGCGTGACCAAGGTTGACAATCTTTCTGTTCTGCCTTGTAGAAAGAAAATCAGAGGGCTGAAGGGTCACTGGTACTCACCTAATATTTACAAAGAGTCATTAAGCAACATGGCCCACCTCTTGTGTTGACCTGAATGGACTTCATCAGGGATTATTCTACTGAGTGCTGGATTCCTTTTGATTTATCTGTACTTCAGACTCACCTCTGTAGCCACTCTATGAAAATTATGGAAATTAGGAATGGTTTCACCTTCACTGAGAGACATCAAATTTAAAATGGTGAAAGAAATAAGATGTGCATAGGCCTCTTGAGTCTATTAGCTGTTGTTGGCTTACAAGTTGCATCTGGCAAGATGCTTCAAGTCCCTAGAAGAGTTAACTTTGGTCTAACTGGAAACATTCAGTAGACTGGAATTTCATTCTCTGTGAAATGGGAGCCTTCTAGATCAGATACATGATTTCCTGATGTTGTTGCACCTCATGACCATTCACAATCAGATGGAAATTACCCTTGTACCGCCTTGTCCTCTGCAGGAGGCTGGCTTTCTCCATCACCTAATGAGGGAACATGGGTTTCTTTCTTCCTTTGCCTAAAAAGAGTCTTACTATCCATCATCTTTCAAATCATCACATAGGTCCCCACTTAGCGAAAGGCTGAAGCACTGTTTTCTGTTACAGATGCATTAAATTCAGCAGGATTCAGGCTGAACTGAAAATATATTGCCTCAGAAAGAATTGCTGTAGTATGCTCTGCTGTAGAACATTACTGTATTAACTATTAAAAGCTAATTGTAAATAAAATTCAAAAGGATCGATGTAGCTCAGCTCAATCAGCTTATTGATTTAAACTATAAAAAGAAAATAGCCCATGAACAGCACTCTTACATATGACCCCACCACCAGTCCTCAGTGACTGACAATTCACTGGCGTAAACTGCACATGAACTTTTAGCAGCTGCTTATTGCACTTTGGAGTTTACAAGTAACTTCAGATTTTCCTTTAAATTACGTAATCTTTCTTTGCTTGTCCTGAAAGGCATGGCACTTTATCCACATACAGGTCATGCGGACAGCTTACTGTAGCCATTTTACCTGTCTGTCTGGTATTGTGGAAAACGGAAAATAGGAAATACAGGTATCACATAAATCATTAATATCGACTATATAAAAAAAAAAAAGATTCATCAATGACTGAAGAAATCTTTCCAAACCAAGTAAAACATGATAACAAAAGCTAATGAGCAGATTAGTAATCCCTCGAATGCAAGCACCAATAAATAAATAAATAAATAAATAAATAAAATCGTAGTTTTGTTCATTGCTTACAGTATAAACCTTAATCATAATCAGCGTCCCACACCAAAGCACTATCTCAAGAATAGCCAAGAACAGCAGCTGTGTTAAAGCAGCATGCATGACAGACATCTGGACCCAGTCCTGAATTATTTAACACAGATCTAATCCTGTCCTTGTAGGTTTTGCAGCTTTGACAGGGGCAAGGGTTTAGCTTTTTATTCACCACCACCACCCCACAATGCAGCTGGCTCCATTCTGTGACTGAGCACAGCAGAGGCACTGCCAGCCTGGAGCTCCATCTGTGATGCCAAGCACACCTTTAGGTCTTCCTTTTCCTCCACCTCCCCAAGCAGCCACCTCATCCACTCTGCATCCCATGCCAGACCAGGCACCTGGATAAGTTATGAAGAATATGTCCAGGGAGAGAGAAGTTACCCCGCTGGGGAGTATCCCAGCCTTAATAAAGTTGGAAACAGAAAACTAAAAAACCACAGCCCTGTGGAAATCATTAGATTTCAGAGTTCATCAACTCTGGTGCAGGTGAATTCTTCCTACTCATCTCAAAATATAGATTTCTAATACTTACTCTTCAGTAGGAAACTTTTCTTGACCCAATAGAAAATCTAAATAAGCAGCAGGAACAAAACAGTAGTCTAAACCCTGAAAAAGAGAATTGAGAGACTAGAGATATCTTCAGAAGATAGCATCTAAACATCTAAATACCAACCCCTCACAATTAGGAGCCTTTAGAACTATGCTTTTAGCACATATCTAACCCTGTCATTTCCTGAAAAGTTATCCTCAGCTTCTGCCATAGTGAGAAAAATGGATGTTTCCAGAGAGAATTTTATTCCATCCTAAAATTTTTATCAGTCTTTGGGTGAATTCATACTTTTAAAAAAAATATATATATATATATATTTATGTTTTTACCTTTCCCTGTTAACTACAGAGGGGTTAAATAGACTGTAGAGGCAAACTAATTCTCTATTTGATATTAAGTGGGGAAGATCTCAACAATAGTGTCTAATTTTCCACCAATGACCACAAACATTTTTGTTCAACATCACCAAAGTGGCTGGTATGAGTGCTCAAGCCTATACCCACGTTGTCTTCTTAAGTGAAGCATGACCCTTCTTTTTCCACATCCTGGCTGAAGACAGAAGTTATTCACAGAGAACTTTTGTACTGTAAGAAGGACAGAAACAAAGCTCGTCTCCAGGTCACTGCTAAATCTGTGGGTAAGCCTTGGGACAGTTTTATAGACAAATATCTGGAACTGAGGTCCCAGCACTGCTCATCTGTCAAAAAAAGGTAGTGACCATCATGTCAGCAGGGTGAGGGATGAGCATAAAGCTCATCATCTACCTGGAGTTCTGTCCCGTCTGAAGAAACAGTTCACAGGGATATCCATTACAAAGTTTGCTCAACGAAATTTCTGGGGCAGTCATCTGTGCTGGAGTTGTTCCAATTTACAGTCTTGATTACCATCAATCTAGAAAGGGTATCTCTATTTCTTAGGGTTAGCACTGTCATATAGGATGTGGGGGCATTTGAACTGAATGCCAATTGCCTCTTGCCCTGAATTTTCTACTACCCATGCAAACAGGAGACACTCACTCTTAGATAACCCTTCTCCAATATCCTGGTTATCAGCCCCACAGTGAATCTTCCATCCTGGTCCACCTACAGAGGCCTTTAGCACCATGTAAGTACACAGAGAAAGAGCTGAGGCAGGAGAAATCACAAAGCTCAGAGACCCTTCGCTCTGCCATGAGCCAGTAGCAGCTGACAATGACAATAATGAAAAGTAAAATGGTTTTCTTGCTCAGCCAGGCGCTCTCTATATAGGAGAAGAAGTCCTGGCTACATTCAAAGTCAAGACGGATAGAAGTGTCACAGAGAGTACTAGGAGCTGTTGAGACATCTCTTGTATTGGGTAGGTTCAGAAATCAGAGGCTGTCTGCAAAAGCAAAAGGTGTTAATGTCACCAGAAAGTGCATGGGAAGAGAAAGGTTGGCTCTTCCCCATGCCGGGTAAAACATGATAAACTTGAACGACATTCGGTGTTGTTAATCTTGAATGCCAGCCAAGCAAAGGATGCTGCTTTCGCCTCCAGGCCTTGGGCTGGTGTCAGCCAGCACGGCTCTGCTGAACGCACTGTTGTTGGAGCTGAGCAGACAGAAGTTGAGCAGCTGAGCCCAGGCTCCTCTCACCCAAAAAGCATAAACCATAGGTACGAACTTTCTCCTGATACTTTTATTCCCAGGTGTCTGGAAGGACTTGTCATCTTCCTTCCGAAGACACAGCAGTGGGGGAAATAATGTAATAAAGAAGCCACTGTGCATCTCAGAAGTGTGAGGCAACAGTCTTTGAAGTCAGGGAAAGTCTTCCACGTAAAAGATGATTGGTATTCTCAGCAGTTCCCTTGCACATCAGCTGGTTTCTTCCCTGAATCAGAAATATCAGAGAAGGTGAATTAACTGATTTAATAGATTATAATTAGATAGTAATAGGTGTATATGTATATACAATGAGTGTAGTAGACCAAACATAAAAGTAAAATTAATCCTCACTGAGATTTCTTTGCTGATCGCTAAACAGGGGTAATATTTAATACTTTATTTTATTTCATTTTATTTATTATTTTCACAGATGCTAACATTTATCTTTTGCTTTTCAAATGGGCAGATTAAACCCAAGTCCTAAAATTTAAATTTTAGAAGCTGCTGAGTTCACTTTATGCATATTCCTGCATGTACACAAGGTATACAATGTGTACAAGCACATACAAGTATAGACTTTTGAACTAGGTAAGATGTGGTTGATGATATTCATAAACACTTTCTTTTAGGTTGATAATATTTGTAAACACATAAACACATGTTTCCTTACAATCCACCCTAGAAAATATTTTATCAGGTTTTAATAGAAAATGATAATACTTCTATGAATATTTTCTCAAAAGCATACTTGAAAAATATCTTGATATATAATCGTACCCTTTTTGAAATCTTCTGATTTTTTTTTAAACTGAACCCAAAAGAAAATAAAGATTATTCTTTTAAAATAATGTACAAATCTAGCGTGCAAAGTTCAGACAATTCCATTCCTGCTATGTACTACAAGAGTTTTCTCTTAGAGACCTTTCCTGTTTGATTCGTTAGAGTTTGGAAAAAATGGATGATAAATTTTGAAAATGTTGGTAACCATATATGTGAAAATCCATGTGTGCAAATATAGGAGAACTACTAAAGGAAGAAGGGCTGGGAATCAGCCAAAGGCTCCAAAGATAAATTCTTGGATCCTCTTGTTTAACGGGGGTTGTTTGTTGATGGTCCTCATCAGCCACATTTCTTTCCATAACTTTCCCCCATCTGCCCATGAATGGATGCTCTAAGGAAATGATGTTGCCTTCTTTTGTGGCTACAGAGGATAACTCAGAAGAGCCTTAATTGCACACTGGCACATCTTCTCTGATAGCCATTTATGGCCAGGAATTTCATTTACACTGGCCTGTTCCCTAAAGGCTTTCATGCAAGTTTCAGAACATCAGGTTTTGCAAACGCTACAGATGTCTAGAACCATGTCTTTATTAACTTTATCAAGGTGCTTACAAAAAGGCATTTTATTATTGGAAGCAAAATGTAGTACAAATTCATAACTGGATTACACCTTTCTTATCAAGCTGCAGTAAGTAGCGGAAGAAAATTGATATTGGAAAGGGTCAGAGCTGAATATGAGCATCACCTTTGTTTGCAGTGATTTCACTTATACAGCAATCATTATTAAGCATTTTATTTATAAAAAAAATATCAACAAACTGAGACAGATGTCTATCAAATAAGGACTCTGATCATAAGTTTACCAAATGTTTGGGTGAGTCAGTTACACAGATTTGAACACAGACTGAACATCCAGACATAGGAGGATGCCATGGCCTGCCATACAGTATGATTGGATGACGTTTGACTTATCATGTTAGCTATAAGAATATGAAATATTCATCAAGAAATGATGAATACAGAATGACTACAAGCAAATACATAAATAAATAAATAAAATTACAACACAAAACCGCTGGTTTGCTTGCCAAATCAAACAAGCTTCATAAATTTATGGGCTCTCAATTAAGCATGTTCAGAAAATGAATAGCAGTTTCAAGATTGCTACTGTTAAAGCAAAGGTAAAAGGTGAAACAATTCCCTTGGTCACAGTGGCTTGTATCACCAAACATTTCTCTACCAGTTGCCTTAGTGGCGACCTGTCAAATTATTCTAATTCCCACTTCTTTAGGATATGGAAATACATTGTATTAAGCCAGCATTTAACTGAGGTATTTACCCAATTTTGGATAGAAGACCAATTGTAATAGTAAATATAATGCAATCACTTTAGCATCCTTCTAGGATGCTTAGCATCCTTCCTTAGCATTTCTAGGAACAGATTGGTGTCCTTGCTGTACAAAGCTGGTTACAAAAACTTGTAAAACAGATGTTCAAGAACTTCTGAGTGCCCCCAAGGAGACACCCACAGGGCCACAGGAGTAGGGAAGTCAAATTCATTTTAAGCCTTCCTGTTCTGTTCTACTCGGCTGCCTCTCCCAGCAAAGAGCACACGTTCCTGCTGCTCAGACAGTGCAGTGGCTATTTCAGGAAGCATGGTTTTGTGAATTGGGGCAAGGCTGTGGCTCCATTTTCCTAGACAATTGTGCCATGGACCAAATTTCTTTTTCCTAAAAAGGATATGTCCCCTTCTTCCTTTGTTGTTGTTTGTTGTTTTGTTGTTTGTTTATTTTTGCTTTTGTTTGTTTTTTGTTGTTGTTGTTGTTGTTTGTTTATTTTTTCTGGCAAAAAGAGCATTTCTTTCCTGCTACATACATCAGGATATGTACCCATGATCCCTCCACCTCCGTGAACAGCTATGTCTAAATTTATTTATTCTGATGATGAATTTAAATCAAGTTTGGCACAGGGATGGAGACTTCAAAGATATTGTCTTACAAGATTCATGAAAATAAGCAGGCAGATGGAGGGAAAAAAAATATATATATAACTCCTGTGTTGTAATTAAAGGTAAACTGTGAACTGAAATATTACTGTATATCACAAAGTCTACACAAGAGGTAGTCTTGAAGTCAGAACTCTATAGGAGACCAAGCTCATGTGAAAAATGAAGCAACAGTAATAATAAAAACAAATACTGTTGCAATGTTTATATGCCCCACCTTGCTGGCAGAGCTGTATTAACTTCAGCAAGTTTTTCATTTATCTAAACAGCCAACACTTGAAGAGGGTCCAGTGCAGACATACAATTCCAAGACTACCTTTTGTAGCTAAGATGAAATAAATAGGAGATGATACTTTTCTCAGAATGGGGTTTCGTGTGAAATTCCTACTTTTGCAACCAAAAATTAATACAGAGCAAACAAACAAACAAACTAATCACAGAGAGCTCTGAAAATAATGTGCACATACATCTCGTACTCTCAAAGTATTCTCAAAGCATGGGTGATGTTACCCAAGTAGTGCTGCTATTCTGCCTCTTTATTTATTTATATTTATTTATATTTATTTTTTTTTCCGGAAGAGAAACTGAGGCTCTTGTCTTTATCAAGTTCACATGAGGATTTTGTAAGAGAGCCAAGAACTGAATGTGGACAGCTCAGCCCACATGCAGACAGCATAGTAGCTGTCCATTGATCAAATAAACTCTCCATTGCCATTAACCTTGACCACATTCAATGTGGCAACTGCCAGCAGCATCACAAGGCAGCCCAGGACCTGTCTGCCAGCTGCCCCTAAGGCACAGCCTCTGCAGCCCACGGAGAAGGAAGTCTGCCTGATATGGTAGTCTGCAGGGATTTATTCACATTGCTGCTGCCACAAAGTGAGGAATAACAGGCACTTGAGGAAGATAATATTTTGATTCTGTTATTCTAGCAATTGTAACCCTTAATGGGCAGTTTGCTTCATTTCTGCCACTGTAAATCATCTGGAGTACATAATAATACCCATTTGCTGGAGCTCCAAGGTTCCAGCAGAAGAAAGAGAAAAGGAAGAGAGCAAGGGGAAAAAAAAAAAAAAAAAAAAAAAAAAGTATGATCAACCTTTCATTTCTGCAACAGCTCAGCTGGGCACTCACAAAGTCACTGGGTTTCCTGCTGTTCCCTCATTGTTCATCATGCAATTCCGTAAAAGGCCTTTCTCAACACCCAGCGAGACCATACAGAGTTGTTGCCCTGTTTCCTTGCAAAGGAAAAGCCAAGGGGATGCTGAGCAGCAGTTTGGAGGCTTTGATTTTGAGCTCTGCTAAGAGCTTTTTCCATGCTGCATAAACATAGGAGATGGGCAGAGACAATCACTGGGTAATAAGAACTTTTCCCCAGGGAGAAATAAAAATAAAAAAAAAAAAAAAAAGAAGAGTAAAAATGATTCCTTGGCTCCTACCATGTCTTACTCACATATTTGGGCAGCCAGAGGTGTGCCAAAGAAACAGGCAGCAGATAAGATTATTGGGCTAGAGCGTGCTAAACTTGGTGGTTTGAATTCTGCCCTCACTGTGGTGCTCATCCCCAAGGGAAGATGTAGGAGCCAGAAACAGGAGATGCAAAAGGCAAGGGGATCCTGAGAGAGGAGCTAGTGTTTAGGGTTATGCTGTGCCCAAGGAGGGAAAGGCAACACAGACCTGGAGGACAGTCCCTGAGCTTCAGTGCATCCACTCTGTGGACAGTTTCCAAGCCAAAATGTTGTAGGTTTAAAAGCTCAGCTCAGAAGGGGTGAGGAATTAAAGGAATAAAAGGAATAAAAGGAGACAAGAATAAAGGAATAAAAGGAGACCAGAAAAAAATATAGATTTTTTTTTATTATGATAAATAATGGAGGCAAAACCTCAGACAAACAGTGTAGTTTTATTCTGTCCTACTCAAGGCATTTACAGAAAATGATTTCCTACTCGAGGCCTTTACAGTCAGGGAAATTGAGGCATAGAAGTGAGATGACAACTGGCCAACCTGACATGGTTAATGACAAATACTGGGCAGGAGCCAGGCCTCTGGGCTCCCATATGGGATGAGCCATGGGTCACTAACATGGCCTGTCCTGCAACGTGACAGGCAGAAGGGAACTTTGTGTCCCCTTTGCACACCTCATAACTCTCCCAGAGAAAAACACTATGCTTCACTGCAGATCCAAAATCCCCAAGTCCTAATCATTCCCCTAGCATCAATTATGCTCTACTAAGGTATCTCCTAAGGCAGATAGTGAGGGCCTGTTTCCTTCCTGCAGGCATTCCTCTTTCTTATTAATTGACAGTGGCTGAAGGGGTAGAGTTAGGTCTGAGGATTTGTAGACATCAATTTTTCATCTGATTATTAATATGCTTGCAGCAGGTGTTGGAAGCCTTCTATTTTAGTGGTCTCAGAGAAAAGGAAAGGATATGAGAGCCACTTATCTTCCTTTAAACCATTGCTGACAGTGTTAGTAGGACAAGAGAAGAGGATGGAGATAACCCTGTAGTATATTCGTAATGCAGTTTGCTTCTAATTCTGTAACTGTGAAGTCTCTATCTCATTTGGGTATCTCTATTTGAATCTGAATCTCGTCCTTTCTTTATTATTTCCACCTCTTTTTGTTCTTCTTCACAGGGTAAATGGGAAAAGCTGTGAAATTATTCCCCAAGACCTCAAAATGGGAAACCTGAGTTGTATTTTTATTGCATCTTGGGGAACCTGACAGTTTAGGATACATGATGTTGGTACAAAAGCTGTTGACCCTAAGCTGGTGTCCCCTGCAAAAAGCAGCTTGCTGGGATGTGGGAAAAAATGTGAGTCTGCCAAGAGATCTGCTACATTGGGAACATATCCATTGACCCAATAACCCTGCACTGAGAGCCACCCAGCTCCATACCTGCTCAGGATGATTTGAAATGGACAGAGCCATTCTTCAACCATTGCGTTTTAGGTTCATTTGGTCCTCTGTCAGCGAGAATGCTGTTGTTCAGGTATCTTACCGTGCCCTGAAGTCTACTCCAGGTCATTTGAGAAGCAGTCTGTGAAGGAGATTGCTAGAGAGACCCCTTCTTCACAATGACAGTCTCTTTCCTGCCAGCCTAAATGCAGCCACAATAGCTATCTTCAGTATAGAGTAAGCATTTAGGAAATATCTTTATATTTATAAAGGTTATGTAATATCTCCTTATTAACTATTTCTGCTTTAGAAAACCTCTCATTGCAGAGCAGAAGCTGTATGTAATTTCAGTGGCCAAGGCAGCCACCAAAGAGAACTGAGAGTAGATCCATGGCAGCAATTAGGCTTTCAAACCGACAGCAAATGTTTGGGAAAAACAAAGGGGAAAAATTATGTTTAGCTGCTCCTCAATGGGAAGATTAAGTCAGCTGAACTTGCAATGAACAATTCTGCTTATTTCAGTTAAATACCCCAAAAGTTGAGGTTAATCTGTCAACAGCTTCTTAGTAATGAAAAGCTGAGCTTCGGTCAATTGTTCTAAGTTGGTTTTAACACAAGATTAGATTCCATGCTTTGGCTTTGACTAACCACTCTTATTTTCACCCTGATCTAGATGCTTCTGGGAGCCTCTACTTTTCTAGGTACCTGCACAAGGCTTACCACTGCTTTGGCACATGGGATTGATGCTTGCAGGAAGGTGCTAAAATATCTCATGCATCTTGAACATCTCGGTCTCTACATGGTATTTCCTTCTGCACTGTGAGGCTGTCCCTTGGCCATATGGGTCTCCTGCCTTCCATCATTAGAAAGGGGACACTGAGCTAAACCCCTCACTGTACTCACTAGAGCATATTCCTGACAGAACTGAGGCAAAACTTTTTCTTTGCCTGGCACTAGAAAATCTGCTGCCCACAAATGACAGCCTCCTGTACATTTTGCTATTGTTGTCTCTTTGTACAGGCTGGACCCAAATATCTGCGCTTCAGGGATATCTGACAGATCTCAGCACTGAGCTTCACAAAACAGGTGAAGCCCTGAAGTAGGTCAGCACGGATCAGCAATGCAGAGCTTCGGTATCTCTGGCAAACACTTTAAACGTCTTGCTTTGTGTCCGTAAAATTTGTATATATTTAGTATCTACTTAAAAAGCGTTAGTTCTAGAGTAGGGTGGGACTGATGCCTTTAGTTAAAGGCAGCTAGAGCAGCTAGTGAATATGCTGTGTTAAGACTACCACCAAGAGGCCAGTAAGGAAATGGCTGAGGAGTTTTAATTGCATTATTTCACCAAGAACAGAGAGGCCCCTTAGCAGTAAAGGCAAAGGCTGGAAAAACAAAGCTGGGAAGTACATGCTTAATAACCAGCTGAGTCCCTCTCTGGTATCATTTCGTGGCAGCAGGATGGAAGGGTAGCAGGGAGATGGGGATACACCAGCTGTATAAATAGCAATGCAGCAGGCATGGAGAAATATTTCAGCATGCACGCTGCATGGCAGTGCTTGACTGCTGTTGCAGCAGCACAATGGATGCTGCCTGGATGTTCCTGTCTCCTAACATCCCAGGTCCACTGACACATCAGCAGAAAGCAATATTCCCCAGCAATGCTAGGACCCCCCACCATGGCATCACTGTGCGTGGCACAGGCAGACTCACCAGTCCCTAAAAACACCATTTTAAACAACAGAATTTCCTTTTGAGTAGTGAACACCTCTCCTTTATTCCACAGAAAACTCAGATCAGCTAAATGTGATCAGAACTGGAAAGAAAAAATACTTTGCATCTTAAATTAGCTGAGAAATGACTGAACCCAATGATTTCCTAGCCCCAGGCTAGCTTAACATGAGTGTGCACAGTATTGTTTAGCATATGATGTGTGGACTGAGACCACGTTACTCAACATATAAGGAAGGAAGACTCCAAAGCTGGGCCTTTAATATGTATTGGTATTGTTGACCCCATATGATGAAATTCTCTGAGAAATTCCCATAATAGATAGGTGATTGGTATATAAAAGAGTCTACATAATTGCTTTTACAATGAAATGTAATAATTGGGGAACAGACTGATGAAGCAAAGGGAGTTGAATTCTGCTTTAAATGGACATTGCAATGTAGCCCTAAGTTCACTGGCTAAGATGTCTGCATTATTTTTGATTGTGCACCTTGTGCACAAAAAGGATCTGATTCATCATGGCATGACTCCAGCGTTACATTAGGATAACTCCAGGAGAAAAATCAGATCCCAGAATATTAATCTAGAACTGCAGAATCCCAAAATGACCAAGCACATGTACACACACGTCTGCATCTATGCACTTGAGCCATACAGTTACTCCTAATTTCTTTAGTCTTCAAAGTAATAGGCAGATTTTTTTTTCTTCAAACAGCAGCAGCTCTTGTAGTTCATCTATTCAGAATCAGCAATTGGTTCTCTCTCTCCCTTTGCTATATGCAATGTTTAAATGAATTAGGGACATCTGATGGCTGCTCTTCTACTAGCAATTCTGGTCCCAGCAACTGTGACCAATGCCACTTAGTATCATTCTGGATTTGGTCTGTCCTCCTGCTTCAGAATTGGCCCATATGCTTCCCTCACAACTTTCTAAGCTTATCTCCACCCATTATATCTCCAAATTATATTACCATATAATATGGCATACATATAGCTTGACTGTCCCCCACCTGGAAGCCACCCAGGGAACCCACCTGGAGGGCTGGGTGTTACGAGCACGGGTTTCCTGCCTACTACATGGCAACTTGGCTGTGTCCTCAGCATCACAGAGGGATGCCAACAGCAAAAATTCCTATTAACTTCAACAAACAGTGAACTCTGCTCTGGTGGCACAGACAAGATTAAGGAAATCCCTTGTCCTCTGGCCCACCCTGAGGATCAGATATTGATATTTGGGATACAGCAGACATGGCATGTTTGCTGGTCTGACTGCTTAGAGAAGTAGATGATGGAGTTCCACTGTCTGCACTGAAAAAAACTCCTGTGCTTGTGAATAATAAAGAGCCAAAGGAGCCCTGGGGACAGCAACTCTGTTTTCCCTGCCCAGCATGCCATTTCACAGACCTTGGAATTCCTTGAGAGCTAAAGAAATTAAAGCAGGAGAACTGAAATACGCCTCTGTAGGGCTCTGAGACATGAAACGTTTTTGCTGGCTTGTATTTTTCATCCTCTGTGGCTGTTTCAAAATCTTTTTAAATATTAAAAGCAACAATATTTATTTTTGTGAAATAATGTCTATGGCGCAATGAGATTTCCATATGTGTGTTTAGCACAAAAAGCAGTTTGAAGTCTCTTCTACAAAAGATTTTCAGACCTGAAAAACAAAGAATGCAGGAGATTTTGAATAACTTAGTATTCTCTTTTCTTCAGGGACTCTGTCATGTGGACCTCTCTGAGACCTAAACAGAGAACTGCCAAGTTTCCAGACATAGGGCGGGTAAAAAATGGGTCTATTAGTTTGTCCCAGATCCACAATCCTGATCCAATGCCTTGTCTCCAGGAGTGATCTGAACTAAAATATTGCCATACGGCTGGTGTAAGATCTCCATGGTTCACAGATTACAGATCAAGTGGTATTCTCATAAGTCCTATTCTGATCTCTACCACGTCTGGCTTTAAATTTAGTACTTAGCTGAAGATGTCCTTATATTTCGGAGAGGCCAAGCACTTTCTTCCACCATGTTACCAAGATATTAGATACATGTTTTGATTTTAAATCCTGGATTATAATAATAGATTACCCAGGTCCAATATTCAAACACAGGCAAGTTTCCAGTCATAAACTGTGTCGAGATCCCAAATAGTTAAATATTTCACAACCCTGCAGTACAGATTTGCACAACAAATCAGGTTCCTACAGGCCAAGCAGTACTTCTAGGTTATGATTGTGGGTGAATACAAGAACAAAATTAGTGGAAGGATATATTAGCAGCTTTTTCATTTCAGAAATTAATAGTGAAGCCTTTTAAAGATGATTTCATGATTATGTATTCAGAATTGCACTCTGAAAGTGAAGTCAAGTGATTATTGATATTGTCTGTCTCGCGATCTGTTGAGGCACTTTCTTATGCATTAGAAAGAAAATACCTAAAAGATCTGTTTTGTAATTAATACTTTTCCTTTTTCTCCAGAAGCCATTTGCTTCTTTGCCTCCATCTGACTATGAATGTCCTCATTGTCACAGTAAGTAAATTATAAAAAGGGTTGGATACAGAGTACTTTTCCCCAGCACAAACTTTCTTTTCTGGAATTGCCTCAGCACCTGTTCTCAAGGAAGTTCTCTTTTGTCAAAAGGGACATACAGCAAGCAAAAACAATCACAATGCATACAGTCCCATGTCCCTCATCCTTCTTTGTTCTTACAGTAGATCAACAGAACTGGACAAGGACATTTTATTGTATGTTGAAATGACAAGTTTCATATTCTACCTATAACTATCAAATTATTTTATTTTCCTTCTCCCTCCACACGCTCAAAGTAAAGAAAGATATTTCATTGTCTGAGTCTTCATATACCAGCCTATTTAAGCCTAGAACTCCAGTGACGTTCCTCTCCAGAAAACTGAGGCCAGCAGGATCCTATTTCTAGGGGAGACCTTGGTTCCTGGGAAAGTAAAGGGATGATGAAGCAGCAGAGAGTTCCTCCTGGTGTTTATTTTGCCTTTTACCCAGCCAAGGGAATATCTGCTCATTCATTACAGCTGCTGAAGAAGTCAAAAAAAGTACATGTTCTTTTTCCCTTTGAGGACTGAAGATGAAGATCTGATGCAGAGTGCTGTCCTATGGTAAAATGGACAAGGGTTTTGTTGACAGAAAATGGCTAGAGAGGGAAAAAGTAAATGTACTTAATATATGTATATTTCTGTTATAAAATATCCTGTGGTAGCATGGAGGGTTTAACCACGCTGGTGAGCTATTGCAGAACAAAAAGTTTCTGTGCATCAACAGACCTGAGAGGTACCTGCCTCTGCAAGTACTTTAGTCCTGCGGTAAATCTGAGTTAATTCAAGTTACACTAGTCCTCTATCTTTAAAATAATCAAAATGATTCAAATAACTTCACACTTGCTACAGGCAAGAAGCATGAGCACGGTCTGTTGCCACGGAAACCTGCTCACACAGTTTAGCACAAAGGAAATATCGCTACCATTTCATTAATTACTGTATTAAAGCAAAATGCCATCTGACATCAATGCCTGTTGTGCTAGGTGCTGTACAAGTATGCACTGAGAAATATGTTGTCCCAAAAAGCTTCTGATTGAAACAAGGATCTTCTTTCCAGCCTTGCACACAAATTGTTTATTTTACAAAGCTAAGAACTGAACCAGAGTCACAGAAATCAAAGCCAACTCTCTGCCTCCACATCAGCCAAGTTATTGCAAAGGAAGTCTAAGCCCAGAGGTCCATGGGAACTCCACTGACAATTACATGGGCAACATGTGTTGCCAACCTGCCTCTGAAATTTGAGCCACTAAGTGTGTTTCTGAGTTTTTTTCTTTTTTTTTTTTCTTTTTTTTTTTTTTTGGTGCAGATTGGACCTCTGTAACTGCACTAGCAAGTACAGGCTAATAATAACCAATTTCTTGTAATGGCACTTCATATCTCAGCCTCTGTTCATTTTCTCCTTATTGTTGCCCAGGAAGTGATGGCACAGTTTGCTCTTCACAGCAGAGATGCACCCTGATACATCATGTCTCTAAGAACAAGGCACAAAATTGAAGTTCGTAGAGTGTAATGAGCCACATTTTCATGGCAAAAAGGGTTTTGGCCATTTTCTTCATAGTCACAGAGCTGTCATGTCAGTCATTGCAGAGGAATGGGGCTTGGGGCTGAAAAGCTGCCTTCTCCACCTGGCAGACAAGGTTCAAATGACTGATTTCACCCCATCCGTACTTTTGGGAAGCAAGCCGGTGCTTTCCCAACTGTGGCTGTTAAGTAAAGTTAACATTTCATATAAATCCACAAAGCATAGAATTACAGAATATCCTGAGTTGGAAGGGACCCACAAGAATTATCCAGTCCAATTCCTGGGTCCACGCAGGACCTCCCAAAAATCAGACCCTGTGTCTGAGAGTGTTGTCCAAATGCTTCTTAAATTCTGGCAAGCTCGGTGCCGTGACCACTGTCCTGGATAGATTCATAGAGTGTGACTTTGCCATGGTGTGTGTTTGCCACAAAATCTGCTTTCTTGCCACAACAGATTGATGAAGATTTTTTCCTGAGCCAGGCCCTTCCTCTAACACTGCTCAAGGTTGGTCCACAAAGACTCGTCGTGTGAAAGGAGATCTCACTGAGATTTTGTTAAAACTGAGAAATTCAGATCCAAACCCAGTCTAGCTGTACAACCTTTAATTATTCTTCTGCTTACACAGGGCATCATCTTGCAAGTGCACGTGAAAGGATTTTCCAACCATATCTTAGAGAAAGGATTTTTTAACCTCCATCTATTTCCAGTTTTAGCTATGGCAACATCTTTACAATGTCCTTCTTTACTGTGCAGGTGACTGCACTGGCACAGGTTGCACCGAGAAGTTGTGGAGTCTCCCACTTTGGAGATCTTCAAAAAGGCACTAGGACGTGGTACTGGGCACCCTGCTGGAGGTGGCCCTGCTTGAGCAGGGGCTGGACCAGGTGGACCCAGAGGTCCCTTCTAACACCTACTAGTTTGGGATTTGTGATTCTGTAACATCCATTTCTATCCATTGGACTGACAGTCAGAGCCTTCTCCAGGGTCCCCTTTTCCTAAACCAACTTAGGAACTGGATCTGAGGCCAACACAGAAGACACAATTTTCCACTTACTGCTGTTCCCCAGGTGGGGAAAGAACATGACCCAGAGAGGTAGAGACCAGCTTTGGCCTTCCATGGGCCCTCAGGAAATGGTGTCCAACTGAAGATGAATTGCTGAGCAGCTGAATCCCAACCGCTTCTCTCTGTAGCATCTTTTTAAGTTTCTTTCAACCTTCTAGGCTCTGAGGATGCTCTTGCTTCCTTTGATCCTGTCTTCTGTCTTCTCCCAGGCCAGTCCCTTGGCATAGGGACTAGGAGGAAATTTGTATCTCTGATTCTTGCATCTTATATTTTCCTCTAAAACATTCAAAGATTCTCACTAATATAAGAGAAAGAGCATAGCACAAAACTAGCATTGTCTCCTATGAAGGAGAAGAAAAGAAAAAAAAAAGTGGACAGAAAATGTTTACCATGCAACAGTTTTAAATGAAGACCCAACGCGTAAGCCAGAGGACACTGAGAAAATTTTTGAGGCAATTAACTGCAAGAAGCAAAGCTGTGTCAGCACACCACTGCACCTGAGCTAATAAACCTGGCTAGCAGCTAATTACCCCTGTGAGTAAGACTTGCCAAGTTCCTGGAGGTGGTGTTGTGCTCACAACATCTCTGCACCTACTGCAAAGACATGTAGTGTGTCTGAGTCCAGTTCTTATGTCTATAAAAGCTCACCCCCAAAGTCTGGATGGAACTAAAGTTTTGAAGCATGTCTTGAAGGCCAAAAAATTCAGGCTTTGGGGGAGCAACAGGGTGGAAACGAAATCCTAACTTTTTTTTATTTATTTATTTGGTGGGGGTTAGGGTGGGACTTTGATGTGTGAAAATATCTCAGGTGGTCCAAGGAAACGTTATTTCCCTAGAAAAGTGATCAGCTTGGGACATTTCATTTTAAATATGATTACTGCATATGCTCAGGTTTAAGCCAACTGCTTCAAAATCCTTTCCTATATTTTCTGCAAACATCCATACATTTGTTTTCCTTATCCAGTATCACATCTTGGTGCCCTGGGGTTTTCCTCTCTGTTCTGACATTATTGTCTCTAGATTCCATTAATAATTCTGATTATCTTATTCACAGTATCATGTTTTAATACTCAAAACTTATGTGAACTACTGTAACAGCCCTGAACAAAAATAATCTGTTAGCACAAAAGAATTTCCCCTGGACAATTTGTACAAAAGTGAATTAAAATAATAACTCTAATCTCCTCTCTGTTATGCAGTTGTATTCTAGAGGACATCAAAGATTTTGTGTTGTGTCATCTTTGCACTGTGGTTTTATTTTAGTCTCTTCCTTTGTTGGAGGCTTTCTCTAGGCACTTTTCCTTTCTGAACACCTCAAGTCATAATACACCCATTTTCACAGTTCTCTCATGCACTCTGCCTGTTTTCTAAGATCCATAATATCTTGTTCCTTGTAAGTCTGTGGAGCATCATTTCAGTGGCAAGAGGAACAGAGCGATATATTTATTACCTGTTGTGTCCAACCTTGGAACACCATTTAGGTAAAAATATCAAGAGAAAATGTGTAGTTCTCAATACCGACAATTTATAAGTGAGTCAATCTGGTGTCTGCACATTTCCTATCTCTGTACTGCAGACAACAAGTAACCTCAAAGGCTAGTGGCAATTTAGGCATTCCTTTACCAGGTGCTGCATCTGGAAGATGAAGAAAAAAAAAAAAAAAAAAGGCAGCTAGCCCATAAAGGGCTGGCAAAATTGAAGAAAGGTAGTTTTTCTCGGAGCACTAAAAGGATTTCTCCTTCCTCCAGGGATTTCACAGCAGGCACAGAGCTTCTTGGCCTTCCAGCACAAGTTGGCAATAAAAGGAAGAAAAGACTTCCCATGAGGGTTTAGTCAGGCATCAAGAAAATGAATTTGGATGTGCAGGGTCAATTCATATCTTCCTTGCCTTCTAAAGTAGCCTTCTAAAGCAACCCCCAAGAGTATTTGTTATGAAAGGTATGACTGAGCTAATTAAATGCAGCGGTCTGCAATGTCTGCATCTACATCCGAGGAAGTCAGATAGAAAATCAACAGACTCAACAGTGGGTGAGATCACAGCCCATGCTAATACGACACGTTTTTTGGTAAGCTGCATTGAGCCTAACTCAGTATTTTAACTGGTTCTTAATTGATCATAAGTGGAGTGTGGGCAACTCAGTCAGAGGTAGATGTACACATTGTAGACACCTAAATTTAGGGAATATAAATGCTCTTCACACAAGTCTTACATAATGCAGCACCATTCAAATACAGATGGGTTTGCTCTAATATTCTTACCTGGTAAGCAGACTCAATATAATCACAGCAGTCAGAAACACAAAACTAACCAGCTGGGCAAAACCAGCTTTAGAGTCAACCTAGAATTTCAACAAGATGCCAAGTGGATTCTCAACACAGAACTAGCACAAAATCTTGCATCCATCCATACATTGTAGGGATGGACCACTGTGTCTGTCCATTGCATCAAGTGAGCAACAATCATGCAGAAGTGAGAAAACACCTGGACTTCACAGTTATCTTGTGAAAAATGTTTGCAAGTAGTGGCTAAAGCAAATGTTTCTTTCATCCATGCATCTATGCTGAGCTGCTGGACCTGCAATGAATGATGACTTGATCCAAAGGGAGAGGTTCCTGCAAAGTCACACAGAGATTTTTCTATGGTTATTACAGCTCCAGTCCCATGGCATCTATTTTTTATCTTCTCCTCTACATTTCTCCTGTTAATTCCTCTGCAAGTCCTTGCAGTCAGATTCTCTCCATAGCCTGCTGGATGAAGTCCTCAGGGCTCATGGGAAAGATTTTTTTTTAATTGACCCAGAGAAGGAGAAAAGGTAAAACTAATTTCCTGTGAAAATCTATTTTTAATTCAATAGCACCTTGTTGTCCCCAAGGTATACAAGTCAAGTCTTGTTTCATAAGCTTCTCATTGGAAAAGGAGGAGCTTGCACTAAAAGAGAGAAGACTGACAAATGGTAGAACAAAGACTGTATTGGGAAGGCATGTCTCTATTACAGCTAAAGTCAGGATTCTGTTCACAAAATCATAGAATTTTAGAATCATAGAATCACAGAATATCCTGAGTGGGAAGGACCTTAAAAATCATTTAGTTCCAACCCCCCTACCACACCCAGGGATGTCACCCACTAGATCAGGTTGCCCAGGGCCTCATCTAACCTGGCCTTGAGCAACTCCAGGGATGGAGCATCCGCAACTTCCCTGGGCAACCTGTTCCAATGCCTCACCACCCTCTGAGCAAAGAATTTCCTCCTAACCTTAGATCTAAATCTTCCCTCTTTTAGTTTGAAAATATTCTCCCTTGTCCTGTCATTATCTGACTGAGCGAAAAGTTGTTCTCTGTCTTTTTTATAAGCCCCCTTCAAGTATTGAAAGGCTGCAACAAGGTCACCCCAGAGCCTTCCCTTCTTTAGGCTCATTTCCAGCCATCTCAGCCTTCCTTCATAGGAGAGGTGCTCCAGGCCCTTGATCAACTTTGTGGCCCTCCTCTGGGCCCACTCCAACATCCCCACATCCTTCTTGTGCTGGGGGTCCCGGACCTGGATGCAGCACTCCAGGTGGGGCCTCACAAGGGCAGAGCAGAGGGGGACAATCCCCTCCCTCCCCTGCTGCCCACCCCTCTGGTGATGCAGCCCAGGATGCAGTTGGCCTTCTGGAGTGCAAGCACACACTTCTGGCTCATGTCAAGCTTTTCATCCACTAGAACTCCTAAATCCTTCTCTGCAGGATTTCTCCCAACGAGCTTTTCTCCCAGTCTGCACTCCTGTCTGGGATTGCCCCAGACCAGGTACAGCACCTTGCACTTGGACTTGTTGAACCTCATGTGCGCCTACTTCTCAAGCTGGTAAAATAGCTGGATGTGTGGATGAGAGGAGAAGGGGGATGCCATTTACTCTAAGACTTTCAAAGTGGTCCTTTAATATCCTGCTAGCCTGGATACTAAGTCTAAAAAACAGGTACAACCTGGACCTACCTATAAGATAGGTAAAAAAATGGAACACCAGGCTCACACCAGGCCTTCTATGATGTTTGGGTGCTGCACAAGACACGTAAGCTGAGGCTGGGGAGTTGGATTTCTGCAGTTTGGAGATGAGCAAAATAAGGGTACTCAAGAGATGACTTCAACCTATTTTACATCTTTAAGATCTCTAGGGGCAGACACACAGAAGAACTGGGACTCTGAAAAGCTTAACACTTGGCCCCATTTTACCTGCCATGGGGTCCCATGTCCCCATCTGAAAGGAATGACACAATTATAAATACATCCAAGATAGTGAGGTCACTTGGTAGCCTAACACATTATGTCCTAACTTCTCTCATGCCTCAGGACCTCTTGGCATTCATTCCCAACAAGCTTTGTTGAATGAAACAAATCTAGTTCTAGGATAAATAAAAACAAGATGTCTTTTGCCCTGATGTCTGGATGTCTTCCCCTGGTTTTGCTCAGTTTTGAGTAGCTGCCCTTGCCTTTTGCCTCTATAGCAAGGGAACAAGCTGTCAACAGACCTTGGCAGATTCACACATGTTGCATGGTGCCAGAAGAACAGAGCTGCTTAAGAATAATTGTTCCTGATAGACTATTGACTTTGATTAGGTAATACATATTAACATTTTTCTTCATTTAGGCCCCACTTGTAGAAGGTAGCCTCCTTAAGCATTCTGTTGTCTAGAATATTAGATCTGGAATTAAAAATGACAGGACGGACAATTTGGCAGCAAGTGTTTAATTAGGTAATAAATTAAACTCCCTGAGAGCACAAGGATCTGTGGTATCTCTCTCCTTTTGTATATAAATCATATTGTTTGTCCAATGTACAACGCTCCCTTATTATAAAGTACAGACGGAGGTCTACACCCCTTGCTGGTGGAGATCCACTCCCCTTGCTGTTGGTTTTAGCAAAGCCACAATGACAAGGAGAAAACAGAACAGTATTCACATTTTAAGTGCTTTCCTGCTGATGTTATCTCAGGGATCTTCCAAAATGCTATATGCATCTTGTCTTTAGGACTAAGCTTTAGGATTAAGTCCTCCAGGCTTCCATACCTAAAACCAGCCATTTCATGGTCTATTTCCCAGGATTTTGCAATATCTTGATTAGGATTTTAGCACATCTTTTTGAGAATGAAAAATAATGGAAAATGCCTCTCAGCTTCCTGAAGTCCCAGTGAGTGGGATACCAAATGTCAGATCATATGTTGATATTGGAAATCAAATGCTTTAATGGTTCACTCAGTTACAGTGGGGAGAAAAGTTGGTGCTGAGCTGGAGCCAGAAGTTTGTATCCCAAAATCATGCACAGGTTCTTACTAAGTAACAGGCTGTCTTCTTTATCCTAATCTGGGTCCTTACATTACCATGCTGCAATGTGAACAGTGTCATGGTATTGGCTTCTTGGCCAAGAACATAGGCTAATGGAGACATGGTAGCAAGAGAGCTGAAACAGGAAAGGACAGTCCCCTGACCGACATGAAGAATAAATGATACTGAACAGCTTTACTACCTGATTTGTTTTTCTTTAATTTTTGATTCATACACAGATAAACTTTCTTTTTCAGGTCATTCAATATTTTTCTCTTTTGTTTTTTCTCTTTTGCATTCGAACTATTCTTTCTCTTTCATTTAATTTGTACATGAAAAAAAAATGCTGCTTCAGAATGAAACACTATAAAGACTTGTTTCCACAACATGGAAATAAAACTTGTCATTGTTTTGGAAAATGATGCCTAACCCTAATCAAATTACTGGCTGAAATTCCCCCTTTTTGGAAACACTTCTGCATTTCTGAAACTCTGTATAGCAAGGTCTAATTCAAAAGTCTGTCCCTCAGATATATGCGTATTCAACATGAAGGTTCCACGTTGGTTATTCTTCAACCACACAGCCTATAATAAGCATTGCCTTATCCCATTTCCCAGTGGAAACTGCAGGCAAGGGCTGTATAAAACCAGAGTGGCACTGAAACTGTTCTGATTAATGCTCCTGAAAAACATGAAGAGCCTACGAGGACAACAAAAGTGATTTAAAGTCATCCCAAAATCTAAGAAAGAAGTAAATGACAACCAGAACTGTCTTCTGTATTATCAGGCTGGGCAAATACTCCAAAATCTCCTGTCCACTGGTAAACCCATAGAATCATCATTAATCTTTTATAGAGTTTTCTTCCTTTGTGAATGAGCTCTATTCTGCTTGGCTGCAGAAATGTTTTTACTGCTGACCACACAAAGCCACTGTCCACCTGTGGACCATTTTTCTCATCTTGCAACTGCTTATGCATGTCTTGAGTGTGTGGACTCACGGCACTGCCTCTGTGCAGAGCAGTCTGTAATTGATGGGTTTGAAGTATGAGTCAGAAAATAGTGGCTGAGAATAAGTCTGTCAGAATGAACAACTCTCACTCCATTGCTCCAGCATCCATCAGTCTATGGGATTAGTTCTACATCTATCATGTTGGAGAATGGGGAAAAAAATGTGAAAATAAACACATTAAAAAAAGTCATGTCTCCAAAATCATTGCAGATTAATAAGGCTGGCAGAGAACCAGCAGAGCTCCCTGCCACAGCTGCACACGTCTGGTAATTCCCATACAAAAAAGCTACTGTCAAGAACAATATCAGTAATATGGTTCAGTAATTAATGAACTTTCTGTGTCTCTTGTGCTATTCCTTTAGCAAGCTGCAGTTTCTGTGTGTTTTGATTATTTATGATAATAGTTAAAAGGATGCTTTGCAGTGCACAATGAACACCAATGGGATGAACTGTCTATTATATTGCCAGTTGTGTGTGCAAAAATGCAGACTCAATATGTAAGTACCTCCTTTTTTATATTATTTTCCTAACCAGTTGATTTGCATACAGTCTAATAGATAGAAATGTAAACCAGGGAATTTAGAAAGGAAGAGTTCTTGACATGAAGTATACTAGGATTCTTCAGTTTACAAGGCATAGACTGCCCATACTTACTTATATGCACAGAGGTCACAAAGCAGAGGCCCGTAAAATCAGAAACGGCGTGGAAACAGGGAGCGATGATCAGGTGTTCCCTTTTTTTCTAGTACAAGCAGGAGGAAACATCACCATAACATAGTGCAAGGCACAGTTAAAACAAAGATATAGTTTATCACATGGGGTCTAATTAATCTGTGAATTTCTTGCCATAGGCAAGAAATATATGTTGGAAACACAATTCTTTTCTATTAACCTTCTTCTACAGAAAAGATATCACCTTGCAGTCACTTTCTAGTGAACCAAGGAGGTGAGATAAGAAAAGGTGAAAATCTGATGGAACAATATTTTCCTTCGGTCAATACCCAAGAATTGACCCGATGTTCACGCAGAAAAGAGCAATAGCACAAAGTCAAGGCAGGTGAACTCACTATTATTAAGGCATCTGGCCATGCAAATAATATGAATCCTTACTGCTCTGTGAACCAGAAAAAAAGAAAAAAAAATAAAGCAGACTAGACAGATAATTTATGTAACTTCTATTAAAAAAAAAAAGTGTCAGGTGTCTAGGCCCATCTGCACAGTTGGTCAGTGCCAAGACAAATAGCTGTCCAGTTGCTCTTTCATAGGTATTGACCTTGAGCTAACCACGTTTAAATATAAATTACAAACTTTGCTGTGTACCAAGACAGGAGTAGAGTTAGTGAGGGCATTATATCAAAAATGCCTGCCTTGCAGTTATCAAATCAGCAAGCAAAGAGGAAATTACCCCACTCTATAGACTCTTACCTGGACAGGACAGGGTTGGACACACTTTGCACACATCTGAATTTCAGAACGGGAAAAGTAAGAAAAACTTCATTCAGGTCCAGGAAGATTCACAGAATCATTAAGGTTGGAAAATACCTCCAAGATCATCTGGTCCAACCATCACCCTACCACCAATGTCACCCACTGAACCATGTCCCTAAGCACCACGTCCAACCTTTCCTTGAGCACCCCCAGGGACGGTGACTCCACCACCTCCCTGGGCAACCCGTCCCAATGCCTGACTGCTCTTTCTGAGAAGAAAAGTCTCCTTATTTCCAACCTGAACCTCCCCTGGCACAACCTGAGGCCATTCCCTCTAGTCCTACTGCTAGTTACCTGTGAGAAGAGGCCGACCCCCAGCTCCCCACACCATCCTTTCAGGTAGCTGTAGAGAGCAATGAGGTCTCCCCTGAGCCTCCTCTTCTCCAGAATGAACAACCCCAGCTCCCTCAGCCACTCCTCATAGGAAGAATATCTCAATAGAAACAAATAGAATCAAATAAACAAATAAATAAACAAACAACAACAAAAAGAACACTTGTCTCTTGTTTCAGCTGTGAGTGGCAAACATTAAACCTGATGTTCAGCAATCCTTAGGATAGAACAAAAGTTGTTGGAAACAGAAAAATAATCAATTCTTATTTCAGGGGCCAACTGGTGTTTAGGGATAAGAAGCATTTTGTTCTGCTCCAAAATGTTTTGTTTGTTAATGAAATCAAAATTAAATGATATGTTCTTATGCTAGATTGAACAGAATGTACTTTTTGATCAAAATCGGGACATGGTATTTTGTGTTCAGACTATTTTTAACCATTTTTATTTTTTCTGAAAGAAAATAATCAATTCCTAAATGAAAATAATATTTTTGGCTTAAAAGTTTTAAGAAGTTATTTTAAGAACCACAGAGATGACATGCATTTTCTTTTTTGTTCCTGGTACATTCTTTAAGTGGCAGTATTTCCTGAAGTCAATCCGCTTGCTAATAATTCTCGATACTGTGAAAGACTTTTATTTTATTTTTTTGAGAATTTACTTTTTAGCAAGAAAAAGTAAGTGCTTGTTCTCTCCTGCTTAACTGGTAGACAGCTTTACGGTCTTTGCTTTACCTTCCAAACCTTAGTTCATCTGTAAAACAGTTGGCATTTATGATATTTACCCATTTTTTCTAGGTTTCAGAGATGATAAATTGTGCATGACAGGTATTTAGTTGTCTAAAATGCCAAATAAATAACTACTTATACATTCTGTAGATTCTTAAGGAAGATTTCTGCCCAGGCTTAATGTACAGTAACCAGATAAATCATAGAATAGCCCGCATTGGAAAGGACCCTAAAGAGCATTTGGTTTCAGACGTGGACACAGAGCTCCAGGTGAGGCCTTACAAGGGCAGAACAGAGGGGAACAATCCCCTCCCGCCCCTGCTGCCCACCCCTCTGGTGATGCAGCCCAGGATGCAGTTGGCCTTCTGGGCTGCAAGTACACACTGCTGGCTCATGTCGAGCCTTTTGTCCACCAGAACCCCCAAGTCCTTTTCTGCGGGGCTGTTCTCAATGAGTTCTTCTCCCAGTCTGTACTGCCATCTGGGATTGCCCCAGACCAGGTGCAGCACCTTGCACTTGGACTTGTTGAATTGATGTGTTTCACATGGGCCCAGTAAAGCCAGACCACCCTCTCCTGACAAAAAGCAATTGCAAGTGTCAGTAGTTGCATGTTGTCATTTGTTAAATAAAGAATGCAGTTGATCAATAAGTTAAAACAAGACCCTGGCCAACAATTACTTTAATGGAATCCAGAATTTGTTTTAGGCAGGTTCAGTGCCTGGAAACAGAATTTACTGGGATTTTAAGAAATGCTGCATTTCTGCTGAAATATTTCTCAATAAATCTAGTATAAAAATAATTTCACCTCTGCACATGCTGAGGAAAACAATTACATCTTTCAGTGATTTATTAACCCAACAAGCAGAAGTAACACAGCAAGCCTGAGTATCTATCACCATGTATCTGGGAATTATGTTTTAATTAACCAATTTCTCTAATATGTTGTCTAAGCTTCCTGCCAGGGAATAGAAAAACCCCAAACAGCTGCAAGGCTGAAAGACTCTCTAGACAGTTAGTGTCCTCATTGTGTTTTGGTCTAGTTTAGTGAATGCCTCTGGTGACAAGTGCATGTTGATGAAGCAAAGAATTGACTAATTGACACATTTAATGAAAACTCTTTATTCTGGTAGTGACAGAGGGAAAAATTAAATTTGCTCTCAATCAAATTTATTTATTTTTTAATATTAAAAACACACATGGAAACAAAAGGATGGAAGAGAGATAATACTAAAACGGATACCATGTAGATCTCTGGAATGGATCTGAATGGCAATTCAGAGCCTGAGAGCTCTGAAAGACCTTATAAAATAGGTATACCAAAGAACTTTCCACATATGATTGCCAGTTTTCTTCATGTAAACTCTACTTCTTTCCTATAACTGAAGACATCTTTAACAACACTAATTTGCAAGTCTTCCTATCCATTTACCTGCCACAGCTCAGTGATATATTATTTATTCTGTGTACCATGTTCAACTGCTGATTTACTTTGGCTATCAATTAAGCTTTATCATTTCAATACAAAATTCCTTTGACAGCATAGTATGCTTGTATAGCTGTTTCTGTAATAAGCCCCAAATGGGTCATCCCCTTTGTTTTATACTGCAGTAGAATTACTCTATAATATTAAAAACAGCCAGATGTCTTTGCTAGTTTCTAAATATTTAAATTTTATTGAGAAACACGTCCTCCATCTCTCCTTCATTTTTCAGACATTCTTCTGCAACATAGAAGGGATTTTCAAAATGCCATTTAAAGTCTCACTTGAGTTTGAGCTCCTAGAATTTTGACCCCAAGAGTGAGTAGCATTGGTATCTTTGAGAGTTAGAGTTGCTTCAATCACAGAGACTGAAACAGCCTCTGCAATGGTTAGGGACTCTCTGCAAAGCCTTAAATATTAGGATTCAACATTATTTTAAAGCATTGAGTCATTAGCAGTTTTCCTTTTTCATGGCACATTTGAGTGCAAGTTGGAATATTATTCTGGTCCTTGTTTGATGTCCAAGGCAAAGACTTTAATTATATATTTATTTGCAGTATGTAGTCCAGACACCAGATGTCACTGCATGATGCAAAGTACTGCAGAGATGGTCTAGGGTATGGTGAACAAATGGAGAGAAGGTGGAGAAAGAGCTGTGTGGACCCATTTCCTGCTCTTTACTTACAGTTCCCTTCCTTAAGAAACATATTTTATTCAATACGAAACATGATTCTATATCAGTGATCCAAAGAATGACCAGTGACCTATTCTTCAAATAGCTCACTTAATTATTCTTGTGTATTTATGACAGTAAAAGAAGGCTTATGCTTCTAAATATCCTGGAATATAAGTTCTTTACTTTACTTTGAAATATCACTTTCTGAGTTCATTGCAAAGATGTCCCCATAAATTATATAAATTGATGAAGCTGGTATTTTTAGCTTAATAATTTTCCATTGGGAAATTGCATTTACCTCTAATCACAATCATCATGTTCAAATAACAATATCATTATTAATAATTACAAAACAATACAATATCCATTTAAAATATTAGCCAGGAAGCAAATACAGATCACCACATGAAAATGAAGATTGATTAACAATTATAGCACTCACAGCCAGGGGAAGAATAATTACAAATTATTTTTCAAGCAAAGCAGATGCAAGTTATTTATGGACAAGAATAGATATGAAGGTAGGGATAATTGTGCATGTCTCACTGTAGGCATCATCCCAGAGACAACTGCCCTTTCTATCCCGGGACTGGACTGAGCACAGTTTACTTCCACCTGTGTCTGCAGAGGGACCAGATACAGGATGAATTAGGGAGCCTAAAATGACATCTGCAGCTGAAATAGTCCTTTCAGACATCCATAAGGGATAAAAGGGGAGAGATTTAATTTTCACTGCAATTCTGGGAATGTTTTCCCAAAGCAGTTGGGGATTTTCATGTGATTCCATACATGGTCCTGATCTCAGACTTTAGACATCGAAATCAGAGTTCCTGACTTCTTTTCTGACTGTCTTGATGTGTTGGTAGTAAGATACTTCTCCTTTTTTTCTGTCTTTTTCCAGTCCCATGTTCACCCTAAACACTCTATGGGAGCTCAGAACAGGTCCTTGAGGTTGGCCTCTTTGGAGAACAAAGATAAATTCAAAGGATTAATACAATGATAGAAACACTTAAGTGGGAAAAATATGAGTTGTCCCCAATAATCTGCTAGAATTAAGTTTATGGGGGCAAAGACACTCAGCCACACTGTTTAGCAGTATTTATTCAGTCAATAAGAAATGGTTATACTACCTCCTGTAAGTGTGAATAAGTATCTTCTTGTTAGCAACGTGGAAGGTAAAAGATAAATTTCTACCCATTTTCAAAACAAACTGAGCAGCGCCTGTCAGAAAAAAAAAAAAAAAAGAAAAAACAGAAAAAAAAATTAGAAACCCTTTGAAGAGCAACAGTGACCTTCTTTCCTGCTCAGAAAGGATCTGTGCAAGGCAGAGGGAGGCAGTGTGCCAGCCGGGGAGCTCAGAGTGCCAAGGGAGCTCTTCTGAGAGAGGCAAAGCTCTTACACTGAGTGACAGAAACCTAAACCTGTATCCTTGGGTAAGAAAAGTGAGTTTCCTCTCTGTACAAATGGAGGGTGTAATTATGCCTCACCGCAGGGTTTCAGCTAGATGATCTTTAAGTTCCGTTCCAACTTCAACCATTTCGTGATTCTATGAACATTTCACAAGTGTTGGGAAAAAATGTAGCTTTAATTCTTATTTCTTCCCATCCTCCACTCATACTATGCTGCTGCACCTTTTCTCCCTGCTCATTCCACACTGTCCAAGTACCCTCTCTGCTTTTGACCACCACATTTTTAACCAAAAGAGCGGGTAAGTTAAAAAGTGGAGCTTCAGGGTGCTCAGTGCCAAGTCTAGGGTGGCGTTTTGGTCCCATGGAATCAACAGAATTGAGCCATCATCCTCAGTGGGCAGCATATGGGTTATGGGAGCTCATCACACCTCATGCTTGAATCCATGTATATCTTTTGGTGATGGCAATGGAAAGCCTATCCCACTTTGTAGATGGTAGCCAACCACAAGAAGAGAAACAGCACACGCTCACAGCAAGCATTTGCATTTTTTTCCTATCATTTTTGCTCATTTTCTTCAGGATCTACATACAAGTCATTCAGTGCGAGGATGATGCTCTGACGTGAAAATGCCCTCCTGGAAGTGACTCAGTTTGAAAATGCTTGTGAATTACTTGAAAGCTCTGAATTTGTAAGGCTGATGCTTAAGCAATGGTAAATGAGAACTCCACTAAGCAGCAATCTTTGCAGAACAGCTACACACTAAATTGGTTGATTTCTAAATATCCTTACAGTCTTGATGTGCACATGTATTGATTCCGTCATTATCTTTATTTGAAAGAAGAGAGAAAGGAAGAAAAGATAGGAAAAAATGCATATAGATGTTGTATGGACACAAATGTTGTACTTGAACAGTGAGTGGTCTTTGGAAAAGTTTTAATACTTCTGACATCCAGGTCCTTCCTCACCATATGTCTGTGTGTCTAGATACCTTTATGCCTATCATCACAAGCACTCTGAGCAATTAGTACCAAGATGAGGCCCTTGATACACTAAAACACTTTTCAAAGCATTTTGTGAGTGATTTCCCTGGCAAGTGAAAAGTAATTCAGGAATTCAGAAACCTTGCCTATGTCACTGCAATGAACTTCTTCAGAGATGCCAGCTGAAAATCTGGCATCATATTCTAACAAATGTGTGTGAACAGGGTAGAGAAACTTAACAGCGAAGATACTTTCCAGATGTACTTGTAGGGGCCAGGAAAGTGAGTTAGTATGTTGATGGATGAGTGCTCGCTTTAAGATGCAGGCAAAATCATTTTAGCCTACATTGCATTATAAACAAGCTGCCACCAAGCTACTGCATAAATCACCTCAGAAACTGGGTGTCATCTCAGGCTGTGGAAGCAATCCAAGATCAACCTGTCAGAGGGATTCCTCCCTCCTCCATCCAGAGATGGATGTGAAACGAAGCAGGACTGATGAGTGCAAATCCCTGCATAAGTCACTGCAAGGCAAGAGGCAAATGGTGTTTCAGCAGGAAACGACTGAGCTCCGAACCTCTCGGGAAGCTTCTTGTATCCCGACCATCTCTGGAAGACACTGGGCCCATCAGCACTGAAACCGTATGGGGAAACACTTTTTTGTGATGAAAAAAAATATTGTGGTCACAAAATGCAATCTGGCCTTGATTTTTCGGGCAGATATGGCATGTTCTCACTCTGTTGCTTCTGATTGCTTCTGGAGTGGTTTAACTGTGTAATTCATTGAAAAGCAGATGAAATCTTAAAATCAGTCCACAATATAACCAGGCTGCTCCATATTCACTCCACGTTTATTGCTGGCTTATTTTTTTTGCTTCTCATTCTTCAAAATATTATGTCCATTTCATGTCTGCAATCTTGGGACTGGAATAAAGCCAGTCCTACCAGACTGGGACAGACTGTGCTGTATATCCACAAATGTTATCTACAATTTGGTTCATCCACCACAGACTTTTCCTCCTGCTGACTTACATTTTAATTATATAATCAAAAGAATTATATAATAGACTAAGGTAAATCTATTGGCTGCAAATATCTTTGGGACTTAAAATCCACCCTTCTCCTATTTCCTGACCATAACTATATTAAGAAATAGTGCTTGTCCAGAAGACTTTATAGACAAACTATATCAAATAGGAAAAGTTATATATTTTTTCCTGATTTAATACAGGGTAAAATGATGCCTAGAAGTGTTAAGGGGTAAGTCAAAATATGTATGAAACAAAACTGAGCCCAGTCTTTCTGAGCTGGGTTTCCATACCACCCTACCAAAAAAAAAAAATCAGGATTTAATTATTTCTCTTCTTCACGCCAATTAATAAATTTAAGCACTAATAAATAAATAAATAGATATTTTAAATGAAGAAATAACTGCACTATTCCCTACTTCTTTGCTAGAGAATAACCCTACACAAGTGTTTTTTGTTTGTTAGTTTTTTGGTTTCTCCTGAAATTTCAGCTGTCTTTCTAAATTTAGTAAGGTATATGAAAAATGAGACAGCAGTGAATATTTACCTTTCACAATGCCCTCAGTATCTTTTCTCTTTTAAGAATGGAGAAACTGGGGTGCCAATTGGTAGGCACTGCTCTTGATTATTCTGAAAATCACTGAAATGGAAGGAAACATGCACAGACGCAGGAACTATTCCAAACAGAAAAGCTCTTCTTGCACACTGAATCTACCACCAGGTCATATCATCCTACTCATAAATGTATCAGTTTCCACCTTGCAAACAAGAAGGTTTTTTCTCATAGTATTCCTACAGTCTGGCCCAGAACTTTGTGCACTTGGACTCTGAAATTATGTCCATTATGGAACATGCTTTCCTGAGTACTTATTAAATACCTATATTTGCAAAGAATCTGAGTACCTGAAGTTTACATTAACTATATACCTTCAGACAAGCATGTCTTGATGTGAAAGACACTTTAGTTATTATCCACAATTCTCTTTTTTCAAGCAACATTTCAGTGCAAGTCTTAAACACGTTAAGCCTTACAGCCTTGAGAACTGATGCTACAGCAGGTGGCTATAAGAAAAACATTTCAAAGGGATGCAAGAAAATCAAGTTCTATTTCTGGGCTTGGCATCACTAGATTTTGTAACCTCGGGTAAATCTCCCTGTCACAAAATGCCTCTCCTGATGCATCTGCTAAATAGGGATAGCAACGTACATCACAACCTTCACTAGAAGGTTGTGATGTAGAAGGTTGTGAGGACAAATCCATGAATCTCTTTGAAATGAGAGTGATGAGAGCAACTAAAAGACACTGTAAAATCACAGATTGGTAAGTCAGCATATTCCCAAAGATTTGTTTAGTTCTGCAGAGTTGACCTGCTCACAGCAACTGCTAAACAACCTCTCATTCGTTGTCTTGCTCCTGTGAGCTTTAATCAGTGTCTGCACTTTGATTTGATGAATATTTTCTGGCAGGTACCATAGCCAAGCTTAGTTTTTCTCCAAACTCTACTGCTTACAGCAGTCAGCAGAAACAGTTCAACATTTCTCAGTAGAGTAAGTAAAACTGAATCTGCTTGCTGCCAAGGGCTGCAGCCATGTCCCAGGAGAGAAGTAGAAAGGGTCAAAACTGAGCGCAGATCCAGAAGGGTCACCAACAGAAATTGTACCAAGGCAACATCCACCCCAAGACTTCTTAATTCCCCTCTTAGCTTTTGTCTCCCCTGGCAATCTTAACATGAGGTTGCACAGCTCCAGAAGCCTGCAAAGTAGAAAGCACCCAGTGCAGCCTCCCAAGCCATGACACAATATTCAATAATTAGTTTTGTGTCTGTTGTGCTTTCAGAGGTCACTGAGGAGCAAACATCGTGTATTCTGGTTTCTGACCCTTGACTGCAACCAGCTTTACCAAGAGACAAAACACATTACATGCATTGAAAGACGTCACTTGGTGCTCTGTTTTCAAACAGAAAATCACTCTGCACACTGTGACTGGGAGACAAGTTCATAACCAATGACAGCTCCAATTGGCAACAGTGGCAACATTAAAACAATGTCGTTCACTTTTCAAGACTGTAGCAAGCAATATGTGTGTGGTGCATTATCCACATTCTTGTATTGCATTTCGCTTTCTCTCCACAGCAAAGGGTACCTCCAGCTCTCTTCAGTCTGCAAACTGAGTCATGGACAATTTTCTGTGTCTTTGTCTGAATTAAGATTAAGACTAAAGCACTTTTTAGATAAACTCATGGCCAGTTCCCCTGAGGGATGTCAAGTACAGAAGCTTTCTCACAAAGTGAAGATAGTTGTACAGTATCTGATCTTCAGAAGCCCAGCAGTAAATTGAAATAAAGAGGATCTCAGCTAACTAAGTAACAGTGGTATTTGTCATACTCTGAGAAGCTCAGTGGTACTCTCTGAAGGTTATCTATGAAGGACCAGGCCATGACATCTTGGCTTAGCGTGAAACATTCTTGATTATGTTTTCTGTGGTGGTAATACTGAAATGACTCAGCTGAGATCAAGGCTCAGGAGCCACAAAGACAAGTCATGTGGAAACAATTTTAAAGAGAAATTGTCTAAAGCATCATGTAGATTTGGGAGTTTAATCATTAAAAGAAAGAAAAAAAGAAAAAGAAAAAAAAAAATGAGGCTAGATCTAGGGAACTGCAATGCCCTAAAATACCCAGTCTTCGTTGTCTATAATGAGCTCCAAGCTGGGTTCCTGGACTTTCTACATGCAAATTGCTCAAGTAGCTGAGATTATCACAAGTGCAACTTAGTCATTGTAACCCAAGCAGTGACAGCTTTTGGGATGCAACAGTCCACATATTTGTTATTTTTCCATGCACATTGAAAAAAGAAAGCATTTAGCTTCATCCCTGATGTTTGGAGTGCTGCTGGTCTCCACCTCTTAGCCACCTGAGTGAAGGAACATCCTGAGCAAGGACTCAGAAGAGGGGTTAAATAGGACAAGGGGAGGGAAAATTTGCAGACATGGGTTGGGACCCACATGGGATGCATGTTTCTCTGTTTTTTACCTGTCATCAGCAGAAATATGACTTCTGGTGTGTAATGCTGTCTTTTCACATGTCCCAGGAAAAAAACATCTTTCTCTTGATCAGCTACAAAGCTGACTTCCATACTGCTGAGTTTCCTTTTAACTAACTGTGTATCTTCCACATATGTTGGGAAATATTGTCACGGCTGATAGAAACCAATGATTTTTGTTAATTGTGCTAACAGAGAGGAAAGGACAGATTGTTAATGAGTGACTAATTGAGATATAAGTTAATAATTCCTCAGCTAAACTTGCGTGGAAACTTAGGGAAAGCAGTCCTCAGAATGCAAGTTGCGAGTTTTCTGCAGCCATTAAAACAACTGAATTCTAACTCTTTTAAAATGAAAATATAAACAGGCAAGAAGAAGGAGCCCTGAATTATAAACAGTTGGCCAAGAATAACCAATCCAGTGTCTGAATGCCTGAATTTCCATCTGCCCCAATATCAGAGGTTTTATCCCTTGATCCTGGTGACAGCATGTGAAAGCCTGAGCAAAGATAATTTTGGAAAGGAGTAGTTAAAGTTCACGTCATTCACCTTGTGTGAGGGCAAAGAGGGAAGAGTTAAAGCCATCTGTGATGACTTAAATAGAAATATTAGTATTATGTATCTATTACTTACTAACATGGGAATAAAATTAGTGATTTTTGTGCTTCCTCAGCACTAATGGTTTCTGTTCCTTACTCTGCCACAGACTTCTGGGCACTCTTGTTTAGACTAGGATATATTTGACTAAATATAAATGTCTACATCTGACTTACCTGCACAGATTGTCTTTGTACACAAGGAAAAGCTAGCCAACTCCCATGGGTCGGCACAGTATGAAATGTTTTTTATCACAAGTGGATGTCTAAAATAGGCCAGATGAATAATATCTTAAAGTCTTTTCCTCACAAGTAGCTGGAGAATATAAGAAGACATATTTTTACACTGTATGCATGTTAAAGTAGCTGAACTAAATTGTTCTCAGGTCCCCCAAAGTGCTTAGGAACCTGCTATACTGTTCAGATGAAAGCAGCCCTGTGCAGGAAAAATTAAATCATGAAATGCCATGCAAGTATACTTGATCTAGATAAATACAATATCACATTCCAAACACTCATTCATTTTACTGAACCTGGCTCAAGGCACTACTGAGGTTGAGAAAGGGAAGCAAGACCCAAACTTGGGGTTGCCTGCATCAGCGATGTTCAGTGTTTTGGTGGGGTCAAGCCACACCATGTATTTCTTTTGAGAGGTACAGAAAAGCAGAATGGCCCTCTGTGGTGAACCTCTTTATCCTCACCCAGATGTGCCTCTCTTACATGAACATGCATCCCTGCTCTCTTCCTAGTTGTTTAACAAATCTACATCTACACATTTGAAGAGAAGGGAAATTGGTCTTAAAGCGTGGAAAGCACAATGTGGTTTTCCATGAGACAGCTCTCTCACACACCACAAGGCTAAACATTTCTTGTGTTTCATGCATGTTGGACTACTCTCAAGCTAAGCAAAGGAGGAGGATTTGGGGGAGATCTTGACAAGAAGAGTCATATCCTGTCCTTGGCCACAGCTGAGGAGTTCTCAGGAAAAATTATGCCCAAAATGGCATATGAGTTCCTTCTCTTTCAGTTGGGTCATGAAGGATCAAATGTTTATGTTTTCACCATCAATTAAATATGAAACCAAACCTGTGCTCAAATGGATTCATCCATCACTCCCAGAAACAGCAGCCAGGCACATACCTGAGCAATGTAATGGGAAAAGTTGTTCCCATCTACTGCTAGCAGCTGATATTAGCACCATATTAAGCTTTGTGCAGATTCAGAGGAAGGTCAACCAAGCTTTGAACACCTTACAAGTCAAGCACAATGCATGTGATCAGCAGTGTGATATTCCCCAGATGTCCCTCAGCCACTGCCACAGAAAGAATTTGGTCATGCGGTAAAACACATCATCCTCCTGACTCATCAGGACCTTGTGCAGTCATCAACCCAGCGTAGCATTGATGTTCACAAACTAAAATATTTGGCCATAACAAAGGGAAAATAAAGGAGGAGAATAATGAATTAGCCATCAAAGAAGGATGCACTCCTACCATGATAGCGTTGCTTTAAAAGCCAAGGCTTGCAAATCTGATAAAGTAATGTCATTTGTTTTTCAAGAATGTGTTACTCTGGGATTTGCAATGCAAAAAAGTGGAAGTAACAAATTTAGGCAACAGGTCAGTTCTCCAAGGAGAAGATGGAGTGCCTCATCAATCATCCCATATTTCCTTATTTCTTTCAGGTCACAGCATCACACGCCATTTTAAAAGTATTCATAAATGTCACTAATGGATTATCACTGCATCTTGAAAAAAGCTACATTTATTTATGCATGGATCGTCAATTAAATTGAGATAGATATTGAAATTAATAAGTACCCAGTAAAATGTAAAGTGCACAATTGATTTTAGATCCTCTGTTATATGCATAGCATGTAATTACTAGTAGTAAATCTAAAATGAAAATATAGAAGCTTATGAGATGCTTCAGTGCAGTTGTTCATTTAGATCCGCATAAATCCAGCGGACACACATTAGAAGTGCCAGGACTAGCATAAAAGAACTAAGCTATAACTACAACCTTCATGGAAGGAAAAAAAGAAAAATCCTTCTACAGCAGAAAAATAGGGTAATATATATCTATACCTCTAATCTAAGAAGCTAATTGCCATGTGTTGATGGTTCTGTGTTGGGGGGTAAAAATGAATAGAATAAGTACACATGACAGGGTACAAAATAAAAATGCCAGGAGATACAAAGATTAAAATTTCTTTAGTTTAGACAAATAAGGGACATTGGTACACAGCACTGCATCTATAACAAGTAGCAGCCAAAGTCATCAGGTACATTTTACTGCAAATGATACCTTATAATGCAGTTTAATATGTGTTTTGCTTGCAAGTGTAATGGGAGATTTCTGTGATTCATGCAAAGCTACACTTCGTTCTGTTCTGGTTCAACTTTTATGCCATGCTTATCACTTCAGTACCTGAACTCCTGAGACATTAGGATTTCACTTGCATTCTAAACCATTTTTGTAGGCAAATCCTTTAGTCTCATAATCTGTTGTTCTATATGCGATATGGACTTCTGTTGGTGCACTTTAATTTCAGTTAAAGAACTACTGTTTCTCTGTTCAAGAGAACTCTGTTAAAGAATCTGTACTCTTACTAGCTATCAAAAGGGCCACAATACATTGATATAGTGTGTTGCATAAGATCAGGTTCATCCACCTTATTGCTGTTGTATCCTGTTTTGGGATCAGTCTACAAAGAAAACAAAAATCCTCATAATCCTGGAAGTAAACAAAGGCCATCCTTAGACTATTTAGGGAACTGAAAATTTATGCCAGTAACAGGAGGGATTTATCCAACCATCTGAGTGCCAGAAAATAGAGATGCTTTTCACTCACCAAGGTCTTCAAACCACAGGCTGGTGAAATGTTTCAATAAAGCTGAGCTAAAACCAGCTGTCACACACCGAAAAAGTTTGGTTTTGGATCCAGATACGTCAAGAGTTACCTGCTCAGTCTTCATAGGTGGAGTTCAGTGGCCTAAACACAGAATCACAGAATCAGAGAATCATCTAGGTTGGAAGAAATGCTTCAAGGGAATCAATCCTGCTTCCACCTCCCATTCCGCAACAGTACAGGTTTCCCGCAGGTTCTGCAGCACATCAGGTAGGCCCATGTCTTGGCTATTGCCATGGGTATCTACTGCATAGAGTTGAAGGCCAACATGGATACACAAAAGAGGCTCAAATTATACCAGAATCCAATGTGTACATGCTCAGTTCTATGCTATTTGTAGATCCATATCATCTACTTGTATAGTCTAGTCATTAAAGTATCACTGTAGTGATACACGCCACTGAAAGGCTGAGAAAAGCTGTGTCCAAAAGCTCTTGAGCAGAGACTCACTTACCCAAGTGATCTCAATCCAATACGAGGTCCTAACCATTAGCTGAGCACATAAGGTCCTATTCTGTTGTCTATGATTAATGGGAGGGGGCACACAGAGCACAGCTAATGGCACTTGGCAGCCACATTATACAGCTGGGATCGTCTCATAAAAAGACACTTTCTCTCTTTGGTTTCAGGTTTAGAGCAAACACATTGCTTTAGAGTACATTATTCATCTGGGACCATAAATGGAAGTAATATCTCCAAGAATCACAGTTGTTCTAGTGTTTGAATAGGAGCAAAAGAAACTTAGACTCTGTATCTAAATTTCCTGGGAAGATAATTCAGTCTTCAAAAACTGAATAATAGGCTTGATGTCTATGAATGCAGCCTTCTGATTTTTTTTCTTTTTTAATAAGCTTTGGCCACAGATACTATATGATCAATGGAAGTATAAAGCAAAGAAGAATCAGTTATTCTTTATAAGGCAAAAAATATTTCTCAGTCACCCCAAAATTCTCTTTGTGGACTGTTGATCTCTGAGTGGTGATAAGCAAGTATGCAAGAAGAGAATTTAAGGCATACATATGATTTTCTTTAATCCCCTTCAGCAAACCATGGTCACTCAACCATTATATTTGCAAAAGAGCTTGGTAACAAACTCTCAGAAGGAAGTTATGTGTTAGGAGAGGCACCCATCACCTTTGCAACATGTGAATAGAGCCACTGATTTCAAGAGGAGATTGGGTTAGTTTCTTTCCATTCTGTGTGTTGAAATATTGCCCAGAATAATTGGCTCCCAAACCTAACTAAATGAACATAGAACAAAACAATAAATAGTATCAACGATGATGATAAGAAGATCATCTGGATTCTATGAAGGTTTTTTTTTTTATTTCAAGAATCAAATCACAGTAATTACCCAGATTAATTGTTCCTTCCTAGCTGCTCAAAATTTATTGTAAACTGAGGTCACTCTGGACTGCCACTAATATCAGGTTGAGCAACCAGTTATGGGAGATGTTGAAATAATAAAGCATTATTTCTACAGAAGAAACAGAAGAAACATATTCACAGAACAATTCTGATGTGTCCTCTTTTCTCTTGGTCTCATCCTCTGTAATTCTGCCCTGCCAGGATGCCCACACTAGAAGGAAACACTGCGCTTACCTATGTGCTGGCTGGCTGGTGGGTCAACACATGCCAGTCATCTATCCTGGCTGCTGTTGGACTGGACATACAACCAAGCTCTGCCTGTCTTCCAGTGAAAACGTCAGTTTGGATATCTATTCTCTACCCGGCTTTTATGAATCTTTTAGGAATTTAATTATGTCTGAAACCTCCATACCTGACTTGAATTTAGATGAAGTTCACCAACATGTTTAAAAGGTATTCAGTGTAACAAGATAGTGAACCCAGGTGAAAAAGTGCAACTTCAAAACTGATCTCACCTGACACCTTCACTGTTCAGCTACCTCATTTATTGCCACTGGTCATTCAGGGTTTTACAAAGAAATTGGGGATACCAGGACAGGTGGAGCAGCAAATATCCCTTAGTACTTACAGCAAACAGGGATATTTGATATTTTATTTCCACATTAATTTTTAGCCAACGTTTCATAAATCCTCTGTACAGTAAAATATAAATCCAGCACTAAATCAGTGTTCTCAGAAGACAGGCAGTTGACTGAATCTTTATGTGGATGAAAGACAGACTATCATCACGCCCTTAAAGGTAACAGAGTCCTCACTCTCCATGATCACATCCCTACAACCTTCAATATTTTACCCTGGCCTTATATAAAAATACACATTTATTTTTATTCTTCTATTCCCCACGTGTTTCTTTGTGCATCTCTGCTGCAGTCTTCTCTGCTTTTTCAGAGTACTAGGGTCAGATAACTTGTACTTTAAGTATTAGTACACAAGGATCTATTTCATCCTGTTGATATACTGCAAAGCCATGACACTAAAATTACATTTTGCTAAGCGGACCTCTGCTGTAGGCATCAGAAAAGAAAAGCATACACGAGTGCATCAGCTGCATCCCCACTGATTTGCAAATTGGTCCCCAAGAGCATCTCAGCAAATATTCCCATAGCACCTGAGAGCTTTATCTAATGGAAGCAAAAATGATCTAAAGAGGAAAGTGCTACTTTCTATACACTGCATTTGTTTTATTCTGTCTGCTTGATCTAAAGCCAAAGGCATGGCAAAAGCTAATATATTCTTCACCTGGGAGGCAGGCACCTTCTTATCTGTACCTAAAAGTTTGGAATTATTATCCTGAGTGGATTATGAAATATATTAACTCCTCATGCCCAGTGTAGTGGACTTCTCCAGACCTATTTATTGCATTATTATAAAGGCATGTTGTTTTAGACACAGGAAAATACAAAAGAGAAAAGGACTGGGATGGGCACAGGCCAAGAATGCAAAGTCTGTGAAAAGGACTGACATTTTTTATGGGTTCCTAAGGAAGCAAAGTACACGCTAGGATGCAATGCGTGTGTCTCTGCTGGTCTCTTCTTCCCTTGTTGGACAGTATCAATCCACTTTGTCGCAGAGGGAGAAGTCTCAAATTTATGAAGGTTTTTGAACTTTAATGGAAACAGGGATCTGCAATCTGAGCTCACCACCAACCAAATGTTTGGAAATCTATACAGGAAAGAGATGTTATAAAAGTGCTCAAAGCTTCAGAGTTTGCAGCTTAATGCTAAATATCTGAGAATGCAAGCAGGAGTTCCCACCCGTACCCTCTGAGCAGGACATAGAAAACAGCGCTTTCTTATTTCCACCATGCAGGGAAAGATTTGTTTTAAGGGCATCACAGCTAGTCACAAGAAACATGGAGATCTTTTCCTGTAGAGCATCACACCAGAACAAAACCATAAGCAATAAGTAAGCAATAAGCTTGTTTTTACAGTAGCAGATACTGAGTGAGGCTCCTATTTTACAAAATGTTCTCATCTTGACAGGTTTATAATCCAAACTGTAAGAAGGTGGTGGAGGGGGGAGACTGAGGCATGAAGATGACAACTGAGCAGCACCAGACCATGTTCGCAAGCAGTGGACTAGTCAGGACTAGAAACCTTGTTAAGACCAGAAAAGATGTCTCCTGAAAAGAAGCAAATAAGCAAGCAAGCAAACAAAACCTGTGGTGCCCTAGGAACTAGATCTAATTGTCTCCCACTCCAGTTACCCTGTAACTCAATTTTATACTTTAGTCATCGGCCAGTGAGTTACCAGGGCTAATAAATACATACTGAAACAATAAAGATAGTTGAAGCCTATGGCAGAAGTCACTTTATCTAGCTTTAGATGACCTTAGGGCAGACTTATTAGCAAGTAGCCTTGGGCTTCTTTGGAATAAATGAACATCAAGTCAATAAGATCAAGGCATTTTAGAGCGTAAAAATGCACCCATCTATTTTAGAGATGAAACACGTCTGAAAATACACTGTATTGCAGAGCCCAGCGCAACTGAACGAATCCAACTACCTGCCACCAGGTCAACAGGCTCAAAGAGCAGACTTACCTGGGATGCGGGTGGGATATGTGAGCAAAGGTGGCTGTATCCAGACTGGAGCTTCCTCTTCTGCAAATACAGTCCAAAGACCTAGCACCACCTAACACCAAGTGCTTCCAGGTGAGGGGCAACTAACAGAAGAGCAGAGCTCAGATCCCTTGGTCCCAGCATGCAAAGAATCCAATATCTGTTCAAGAAGGACATGTGGAGGTGCAGACATCTACAAGAAGAGAAAACAGCTACTTTTGTTTGCCTGTCAGCTCTTGCTGAAAACCTGGCAATTTCAGAAGTGCTTTTGGCATCAGTTCTGAAAGCACAAATGCTGTTCTACATTGCCACATACCTGAGCTGTCCCTCTGGCTGCTTCACAGCATCTTCAAGTGTTTCCTTCATAAGGATCCCTGTCAGAAAGTCATTTAGTCACATCAGCAAAGTGATCCATTATGTGAAGCACCCTTCTGGCAGGAAAAGCCATTACGTTTATTTTTCTAATGAAGCTAAGTAGACATAAATATCTTTAATTAACTATTTAAATGCACTCACTGATTCCTCTGTGTTCACACCATAGGCAGACTGCCCTGAAACTCACAGTCTTTCTTTGTTCTGGGCATGGACAGTGCTTGCCTTCATCCTACCCTTACTTGAGGCTGATTAAGGACACGTATTTCTGGAGGTGAGGAAACTTTTGTCATGGTCATCATTGTGTCTGGGTAATGTATGTATGTTAATTTTGTCTTCTCCCAATGAGTATCTGGAGTTCAGATCCCAATATTTTAGTTTATTATACTTGAGTAGCCAGAATTCTAATATAGAAACATTAGATGTGTTTGGGTAGGTCTCCATGCCTCCATATTTGCATCTGAATGTTTGAATTGATAAAAATTGTATATAACAGGGGAAAGATATGGAAAATCTATTTCTGTGTCTTAGATTTTTCAATATTTTGGAAGTGAAAGTGATAAATACATGTTGTTGGTTTTGTTTATTTTTTTTGTTTGTTTTCTATACCAAAGATTTGAAATTAAAAGAATAAAGAAAGCATTATTCACTTCACAGGGGAAAAAATATATATTATTTTCATTGGAAATACAAAATCTCAAACAAAACAAAACAAAACAAACAAACAAAAAAGAAATATCCCAAATCCTGCCTATTTCAGTCCTCCACATAAAAAAATAAAATAAAATAATAAAAAACAAGTTGTAAAAGTAGCAGTCAGCTCTGCCGTTTAAGAATGGGTACTGACATGGGCCCCTTACTGTGCCTTCTGCTCACTCACCCACTGATCCGCGGCCCCTGCCATAGTGCTGTGATGGGGGACAGCCCCTGCAGCCCAGCTCCCAGTGCACATATTATATTGAAGAGAATATGTCCCAGTAGCTGATGTCTCTCCTGGGACAGACAGATGTTCCCATCGTTCTTAATCTGCACTGCAGTGTCTCTTCTGCCCAAGAACCCTCAGGACTCACATATCTTGTCCCTTGCCTCCATTTTCACTCTCGTATATCTCAAACAACATCTCATGCTTCCTGCTGACTGCAGAGTACAAATTACCTTGCTCCAAGATCTGCCCTTAAGTGCTCTCTTTCTCTTTGAAATCGTCCCTTTAAACCAGCCTTTTCGAACTGACCTTCATGCTTTTCTCACAGTAAATGATCCATCCATCTGTTTTCTAGTTCACTGTTCTGTTTTTAGGCTGCTTTCCTATGGAAATGAAGCTTAGGTGGTCTTAGTCACCTTGTGTACATCTCTATGTGCACTGCCAATAACTTCTGAGCTCATTAACCAAAATGACAGAAGAGCCTGAAGCCTCATAGATAATTACATTTCATGCAAATAGGAGGCTGAATGCAGGAAACATCTTACAGACACCGCAGTTCTAAGGAAAATAAACATAAGCATAAATCTTGGCATACACCAGAAAATACACATGGGATACAGCCTCGTACAGGTGCCCCAAGCACAAGAAAAGCTTCAGTCATAGCTTAAGCCTTGCTTAAAGCCAAAGCCAGTCTACCACTAGACAAGTATCCACAGAAAAAAAAATAAATTTATTCCCAAAGTTCTGAAGTAAACTTTGGGTTCATTCAGTGTGGTATCTTAATGAGGTTTGCATGTGCTTGAGAGCTAAATGACATTAACAAAGTTCAGGACCACAGAAGCTCACACTGAGTTCTTTTGTTTATTTGTTTTTGTTTGTTTGTCTTCTACTTTATTTCAGGTTTAATTCAGGTTTAATTCAGAATCTGGACAGTATTTTTGTTTTCCTCCTAGCCATTTGCTTCTTTGTATGAATTCAAATTCACTCAGTGACTCTTTTTCTGAGAAATTTGTCCGGGACATTTATTTTACTGAAAATAATGTGGACAGTGCTGCCAAGTTGGCAACCTCCCGTCATATTCTGCTCTTTCCTTGAATTATTCCCAGCTTTTTGAAATGCATGTTCCCACTTTATCCACCCTCTGTAAGACCTGCTATAGGACTGTAGAGGCAAACTAATACTGCCACAAGTGCCTGAGGGGGCTGTGGAATTAGAGATCTCCACCATAACCGATTTTAAAGGAAATTAATTAGAGACACCACTGAGAAGGGGGTTTCTTGGCCTTGATCATGTTTTGGGCCAGGGGACTAAACCAAATAAATTGCTGGCTTTATTTTGCACTATTCCAATGTGGTGCCTGGCATTTGTCTTCACTGAACTTCATTCTAGCAATGCTTCTCTTTAGATCTCTCTGCGATTTTTTTTGCTTTTCAAGTTCTTACTAGTCCATCAATTTAGCTCCACGCATACTTCTTTTGCTCCACCCAGCATACTAATACTGGTGAATTGGAAAAATGTCATCCAGTATCTGCTGTCCACCTAGCTCTTGCTACCACCTGAGATCAGTTGCTTTGATTTTAATCAACATCAAGGAAACATTAGTCAGTTTAATTCCGTCTGGGTGAAATCCACTTCTTCACAGAAACCAGCGGAGAAAATCAAGCAACAGGAAGGTTCTAATGAAGTTTTATTATCAACATCTATTTCTATCTGCTCTAAAAAGTAAACTTCATAGAATCACAGAAAGGTTTGAGTTGGAAGGGACCTCGAAGATCATCTAGTTCCAACCCCCCTCCATGGGCAGGGACACCTCCCTCCAGACCAGGTTGTCCAAAGCCCCATCCAGCCTGGCCTTGAACACCTCCAGGGATGGGGCATCCACAGGTTCTCTGGGCAACCTGTACCAGTACCTTACAAACTTGTATCCCCCTTTAGATACTGGAAGGCCGCTGTAAGGTCTTCCCAGAGCCTTCTCTTCTCCAGGCTGAACAACACAAGTTCCTTCAGCCTGTCTTCACAGGAGAGGTGCCCCAGCCCTCTGAGCATCCTCATTACCCTCATCTGGACTTGCTCTAATAGAGCTATGTCCTCCTTATACTGGGGACCCCAGAGCCAAACGCAGTGCTCCATGTGGAATCTAACAAGAGCAGAGCAGAGGGGGACAATCTTCACTCTTGCCCTGCTGGCCACACTGCTTTTGATGCAGCCCCGGATATGGGCGGCTTTCTGGCTGCAAGCTCACATTGCTGTGTCATGTAGAGCTTCTCTTCCACCAACACCCCCAGGTCCTTCTCCTCAGGGCTGTTCTCAATCCATTCTCCACCCAGCCTGTGTTTGTGCTTGGGATTGCCCCGGCCCAGATGCAACTCTGAGGATGCTTAAGGCTTTCTGTGTTGTATCTATCAGATATCTTCATGAAACAAAGTCTTGGTCTCAGACCATACCCAAGTCTTTCCATCCCATTGCTTATTGGAGCTAAGCAATCTCTAAAGAGAGCAACAGAAAAGCGAAGCTTACTGTGATATTACCTGTGGCAAAGAGACAGGAATTGCTGGAGAATTTTTTTTTCAATGTTCCCACCCATGCAATAGCTTCCATCATCATTTGTTGGATTACGCTGCTGTTACCTATAAATGATTGACCAATCTCTTTAACACAGTGCAGATTGCTGAAATTTTTCCATTTACCTTCTTTGATTCATTTTTTGTTGCTTTATTTAGGGATCAGCTATTTTTTTTCCTCTTAGTATTTGCTTTTTTTTTTTTTTCTTCTATGAACTATCGGCTTTATTTATGTGGCAGTGCCAAAAGGTTCACAAATACAATGCTTGTTAAGTATTTGTGTGTGTGCACATGCTCTTTTCTTTCTTTTTGTTATGACAATAATGATGATTATTAATGGTAGTCCCCTAGTGCAGGTCTCTAATCTGGCATGGACTAGTTCAAAGGGAATAGCAGGCTGCAGAGAACAAGATAAGCTATGTACACTCTAACTTACAGTGACCTTTCTTTCTTCTACAAAAACTAGTAGCTTAAGAAAAATCTCCACAGTCATAAATCAACATCATTCACCGCTATTTGGAAAGAGCTGTATGACTTTGGTACATTTATCATGGTTTAAGGAATTTTGACATGTTGTTCTCTTCTGAATGTAAAAGTTCTTTTCTTTGTGGTTGTTTCCTTCCACCACACACACACATTTCAGAAGGTTGTTCGGGAAAGTGACAAAACCAATCGTCTTTGAACACTCAGGGGGGAAAGAAGGCACATTGTCCATGCTCCTTGAAGATGAAAGCACTGGAAGAATTTGACCTTGACTAAAAGAGCTTCCGTGGAAGATTAGAAAAATACAAGTTCACTAAATAGATGCCAGATCATAATTGCCACTGATGACTACCTCATGCGTCATTCTAGGCACCTCTCAACAAAAAATATTGTCTTTTAACAAAGGTTTTGGCAGCCACATGTGGAAAACACAAGGAAGAACAAAGGTTTAACCCATATTTCTAGTTTTGCTTGGTTGATTTTTTTATTATTATTATTTGTTTTTACAGACTGATAGTCATTTAATTTGACTGTAAGTAAATAACCCCTCAAAGGTAGACATATATATCAAGAGTAAGAAAAGTGCTTATATGTTACAAAAATATCTGTAGATAGTAAGATTTATGACTGGAGGAGATCAGAAATTAGATTTCTCTAACACTGAACATTCAGATTTTTTTTTCTGTCTCAGCATGAGATTTAGAACAAAAGTTTTATTTAAAAAAAAAAAAAGAAAGAAATCCTGTAAATACCTATTCAGTATTTCTCTTTTTTTTTTTGTAAAAAAAATAATGTCAAATCCCAGATTAAATATTTGTTTACATTTTTATTAATTTAATTGAAAGCAAATACTTTCACCTCTTTGATATGACTTGAATCTGTTTTAACTTTCTTCTAATAGAATTGTAACTCATGAGTTCCTGCCACTAAAAATCTTTATGGAATATTAAGCTGCAGCAATTGCAGCAGCAGCCATTTAAAATTTTCTCTGAGAGTAGAAAGAAAATATTGGCCTTTTCTTTTACTGCAGGGTTTTTAATGAGGATCTCACAGCTCCTACAGACAGGCAGATTTTAAACTAGCTAGTTCAGCTGGTTCAAGCTGAGGAGCAGCACCAAGTGTTGCATTGGGTGTTGTCCAACATGTTTATTTTCAGGGTTAGTATAAGGCATGAAAGAATTTCCTCTCATTTGCCTTTTACTATAAAATAATTTGCTATAGACATACACATTTTACTTGAAAAATCTGAATTTATGCATGCACATAGAGGTGTCTACACGTAAACAAGATGACCAGTTTAACAGCCTGCCTGTAGGTGTATAAAGACATTGAGATGCTCTGAAGTATACTTTCCAGCTTCCAGATGTTGCTCCAAAAGGGCATGGTCCTCTTGACAAGTCAAGCAGCCCCATATGGTTGCTTTGGATACCCTAAGAGAATTCAGGTGATGCCAGATGCCCATGTATGTGCAACAGGGTTGACCCTTAGCTGTCTGAACTCCTGGTATAGTCAGCAGAGATCTAGCCAACAGAGTCAGTGAGATGGCTTTCAGCGGACTGAGAATTCAACCGCTCATCTCATAGCTCCTAAATTCACAATATATTTCTCTGTGTAGAAAACTGAGTCTCCTGGAAGACATATTCAGCCGCTTGGTGTCTACTTCTCTGTGAACTGAGTCACTCCATAGTTCCTCTTGTATTTCGGAACTCAGTTTGAGACATTTGCACCCAGTTGACAAGTAAAATACAGAGCCTAAAAGAGGCCAGTGCTGGTCCAGATCAGCAGCTGGAGCCCAGGTGGAATATGTTGAAGCATCTTAGCATGTGCCAGATGCTTCTATTTAGGTAGCTTGATTAATTCTTATCTTCACTGACTGTTATAGGAGCAGACACACTTAGTGTATAGAGACACTTAATTAGGTTGTCTCAGTTTCAAACTAAAATCCCCACCAAGGCTAACTTCAGCTGCACCAGCATAAGGATCTAATCACAGAATTACAGAGTGGTTAAGGTTGGAAGGGGCCTCTGGGTCCATCTGCTCCAACCACTGCTCAAGCAGGGCCACCTACAGCAGGGTGCCCAGGACCAAGTCTAGCCTGGAATGCCATGCTATAGACTATCCAAAGTGGGGAAAAGGCAGGAGACCTCTATGTGGAGTTGTTACAACTCGAGGAGGTCTACTCAGCATAGCCAAAGGTGTTAAGGTAAGGCTATGTTTGGCCCGATGAACTGAGTTATAAATGCCTTTAACCCTACTGCCTAGATTTCTGTTGTCCACAGCATAGCGTAGATACCCAAGTCAGATATTAAAACAAAACAAAACAAACTGAAAAAAATAAAAATAAATAAAAATTAAAACACCTAGACACCTCAAGTAAGGGAATATCAATCACATACCTAGTACATGTCTCAAAATACCAAAAATTAGTGATGTGTGTTGGAATAGTCTATGACAACCTCCTAGGCCTGCATCCTTCGCAAAAGCAATTTGGGATCCTAGGGAAAGGAGATGATGAAGGAGCATCAGGTCTTCAGCCTCACTTGGAATTGTTCTCTGATTTCCTCTCGAATAACACTGTTGCTTTTGGTGCAGAGGTGTAGGTGAAGCTCAACAAACAATTGTTTTTTTTTTTTTTGCTGAAGTATAAACAGTGGGAATGTGTGACTCCATTAAACAAAATCTGACACAGGAAACTGTTTTCTGCTTAATGCATGAGCAGTTGAATGAGCTAACTCCCTTAGCTCTCTGAGTTACCTGTTATGTATGCTGCTGACTTGGAAGATCAACAGAAGATGGTGTGGGTAGTAAAGACCACATCTGTACTTCATTAAATACAACAGGGTCGGGGACTATTCTCCAGCCTTCCTCTCTTTGTTGCTAAGCAGAGGATCTCTAGGTAAAAGCTGGAAGCTGAAATATAGTTGTGCTATAGTCAATGGTGAGTTCTTGAAGGTCCAAAGTAAATCTATGATAAGAGGTAGAGAAAGAGTCTTATCTACCTGATGCAATGCAACACAGCACAGCTGGTAGTGACTATGCTAGCTCAGGAGGACTAGAAAATAGTGGTAAGTGCTGGGATCTGTGCCCAAGCTAGCTCTTTTTCCTGAAAGGGAGTTCTGCTCTCTTTTTCTTTGTTGTCTCTTTCATTTCCTAGAAAAAAAAAAAGCTTCAAATAGAGTGGGATAACAAAATACTGCATGTTATGATATGACTCTATGATTCTATTAAAACTGCGTTTTCTCTATGAGAACAGACTGGACAGATGAAATCCAAAATTATATCAGCAATGAAGATATAGCCTCAGAGTGACCATTCATACAGAGCAGGATACAACAAGGAGAGCAACAAAACCACTCACAGTAACTGATTCCAAGAAAGACCCTGAGATTTGTGCATGAACAAGGTATTCCCATCAGGAGTGAAAGATCATGAGTTCAGTCTGCAAAGATGACTTTTTGTATGTAACATTCAAAACCCACCATGCCAGCTCTTCAGACCGAAGCCTTTCCAAGTTCAGAAAGAGAAATGTATATGAGGACGAATATATTGACTCAATAAATTTTGGACAAAAGAGTGGAATTTAGTGACAGCTTGAAAGAAAAATGATATTAAAACTTCATCAGCCAAAAGTACTATCACCATTGTAACAACACACACTAGATGAAATATATAATGGAACTGAGAAATGATTAGGCAATGTGAAAAAAAGATGCTCTGGATACAAATGAACTCTTAGCATTACAGACAACAATTACGACTCTTCTCTATTGCCCTGATGCCCTGACTTGACCGTCTTGCTGTTGTCAGGCTCAAAGAAACTACAGGACCAAAATCTGAATTTTGATTGAGTTGCCCTAATGAACAGAAAACATTCATATAAATGAAATAAGGTGACATCAATGGCACACTGAAAAGCAAAGACAATAGAAGCTATCAAAATCCAAGCAGTAATTTGCTTTTGAAAAGAAAAAGAATTTCAGATTTGCATAATCTTGAAATAGAATGACTGTAGCTTAGAGAAAATGATTAAATTTGCCTGCAAATTTCCCTGTTTCCTATGTTATGATTGTGGTATTAGGCTGGGCAAACCATTTCTCGAGTACAATTTATTAGCATTACTTAGCTTCTTGTTCATGTCTGCAAATTATGCATTTAACAGCTTTTCATTTTTTCACATTTCTTCATGATTTGAATTTCTTTTGATGCAAACATGTGGACTAATAGTTTCTGGCAGACCTTTCAGAAAGTAGTAATGGTCTTGCAGTTTGTAAATTTACTCATTTCATTGTATGCTTGGTCAGCATACATTATGTGACAATGCTTATGATACTGTGAAGCTTTCAGGTTTGCTTTGCACATATTTTCTACCTAAAGTGACATTCTTAAAATGTGAAATTCACCTGGGTAGGCCCAGCAGGTACCAATATCTCTATGTAATCTTAATTGCTTTGATTGATTTATTGATGTCAAAAAGTACATATGAAGACTTCACTCCTCTTGGTATGCCGTATGTGATGCAGAAAAACAAACAAACAAAAAAAAAAAAAACTTAGTGCCCACTCCAAGCACAGAAAGAGTGAAAATGTATTCACAAACATGATGAAAAGTTATTTCAATAAGGTGTCTTACTTCTGGGTATCGTCTCTAGACCCAGGTGAAAAAGGAATTTTTAAGGAGAACATTGAAATGTGTTTTTTTGTTTGTTTGTTTTTTGGTTGCTTGCTTCTCACGCTTTTGCATAAGCAAAGAAATAGCACACAAACTGTTGAAAATTGAGCAAGGAGTGTAGAAAACTGTTATCTGAGGATAGCAGGTTATGGACTTGACTTCTCAGTAGCATAATGGAAGTGATAGGCATTGAAAGTAAGGACAAGAAGTTTTTCTTTGGCTGCCCAATTAATGTATTGCTAAAGCTTTACTATTTTTCCATTTATTGCCCCAAATCAAGACAACGGTGGTATCCTAACAGAGCATGCAGGGAAACAAGGTATGGAGAGGCTGAGGCATGCCCAGGAAGTGTGTTAGTGAACTGAGTCCAGGTCTATCAAGGCTCAGAACAATGACTAAATCCATAGAATCTCTTTATTCTCCTCCATTTGGAAAATACGGATATCATCTCTGCCCAAGCCTCAGAGTCTAAGAGAACTCATGGTCTAAAAATGCAAACATAGCTAATGATGGGGTAATGATGGGGTCACAACATTAGAAATTCATGACAACTATAACTTTCATTATAATTGTGGGTCAAAATGCCATCGTTCCTTACAGTCCTTATTCCTGCTGTGTCATGAGCTGTATAAATCCAGAACCAGAAGAGTCTTCCCCAAACAACTTAACATACAACCACAGCAGCTGTGTGCAGAAGGATGGAGATAATGAAGTAGTATTTATGACTCGGACGTATTCATGCACCACTAGCCTAATTATCATAATCTAGGTATTAAATACTAAGGATTAGAGAATAACAGCAAAGTACCTCCACGGCTATTTTACTGACATTTCCTTCCAACTGCAAGACATTTGGAGGAAGATACAAAGCTGATTTCAAGGTGCCTAAAAAAACAAGCAGTGAGTCTTTACAGATGAAAGGAAATCAGAAACTTCCTAATAGCACTGAGTTCCTGATGGTTCAGGAACAGTCCTCACAGGCTTTGAATGCAAAGCCAAGGCTCAATTACAGACATGCAAAGAAGGCGTGAAGCTAATGTTTTAATTGTGTCAGTGTCTTGTTAGTCCCATGGAGATAATGACATTTTGCTCAGTGGGAAGCATAGACACTAAGTGAGTGATCAGAAGCAGGTGGATGGCCAGAGAAAACAGTGTTGGGCTCTCACTCACTCAATCCCAGGAGCTGCTTAGGAAATCTCTGCATTTCGCAGAACATTTTGCAGAATTTTAGTTGGAGATCTGGTCTCCCATGCATATTATATCTGTCAGGCTCTTGTGGGGGTGAACACTTCACAGGTGGTGGCTTTAGAGCCCACAGAAGTGAACCTCAGCTGGAGAGACACAACTGCACTTGGAAGCAGAAATGCCAATGCTGGAGAAAGGGAAGGAGGGAAGACAGGAGCTGACAGGAGGCGTGTGGATGGCTGGAAGGTTACAGTGCAGCTGTAAAGGGTTCGCTAACTACAGAGCAGTTTAGTTTTACAAGCACAGAGTCCTATTCTGTTATTACCCAGCATTCAGTATGTGATAGAGTAAATGTTCACTACAGGTTTGGCAGTCTGGCCTCTTGTAAGAAATATAGCTATGGTGGGGTCACAGGTTGATGTGTTGTGTTATTATTATTATTATTATTAATTGCTTTTTCTGGGCTCAGGGTGCTCAGTTCTGCTGAGGTATCAGGAACAGATGCACCTGTAAAGGAAGCAGGCTAACAATGAAAAAATGAAGAGATCATTACTGTGCCCGTGGAAATCTGGATCCATGTCTCACAAGGAAAGTTAAAAGGCATTTCACAACTTGCAAGATTCCACTCTTAGCAGAAGCAGATCTCAGGAGAACCACCAAACTTTGGGTTTAGAGGGTTATTTTTATTTTCATTTGTCTCCTGAGGCAACCTCATTTGAGCAGAGTTTTTAAGGACAAAGCGAAGGACTTTAAAAGCATCTTTAAGCCTACAACTGCAGTACCTGCTACTACCTAAATCTCAAGTGTTTAATGGTTCCTAAAAAATATATTGCCTTGTTAATGCCTGCAGCAAAGCATACAGTTTATGGTTAGAGAACAGTAAAGCCCCTTTAGCCATCTGGCCAGCAAGAATACAATGGGGTGTACGATAACAACCATTTACATGTCTGCAGGAGATGGCTGCAATAAAATGAACAAACAAGCGCATTTACAGGGGGGCTGCAGTTGGGTAGTGAGACAGACTCAGCACCATAAGAAATGTTATGCAAATCTCTACGGCCCAATCACAGACAACTCCACTGCTTTCAAAGTCAAATGGAGCCTGATGCTTTCTGTTACAAGAAGCAAATGGTTATTCCAACTCAATATGAAAGTGCCTGAAGAACCTTGAGGGTCCCTGCCATGATCCTTTTCATCTACTTATGCAATAGTTGAAAGATTTTAACTTAAATAAAAAATAAATAAAAATAAAAAAGGAAATTGCCCCAAAAGAGTATGTGCAATAGAAATGAGTACCTTGCGCTTACTCCATCGTCATGTTTATTTGATGGAAAGATTCTTACTGACTTCAGTGGATTTTCAATTAGGGATATAGTGACCAAATCAAAGTAAAACTGTTGCAGGGCATGGATGCAACCAGCAGACCCAGAAAGGATCTGAGACTCTAGCGTGAATTCAGATAGGGTCTTCAGCAATAAACTGGGGTTGATGTGGAAATTTCAGGAGAATCAGCTCAAAGTTTTCTGTTATTTTGTGTATTACAAGCAACCTACCCAAGTCACACTTAAATACTGTTTCATAAAAGAACTGTGTTTCAAGACACACTCAACTGCTGCCTTAGTTCTCTCCCATCCCTGAAAATTACATATTATTACTCATTCATCTGCCTGTTTTGCACCATCCACAGAAAATGTTGTGAAAGTATAACCAGGTTTTTCAGACTTTTAAACATGCAAATATAAACTGCAGTTAAGAGTGCATCACATTTCTTCAGTCAGTGCCTAGCTCATAAACTGTAATGGCTCTACAGTATTTCCAGCATGGAAAGCAAAGTTTTTCCCTTAAGCCATAAAGAGAAGGAGAAATTTATGTCACCTAATTTAAACCATCTGAAAATTAGGCATCTAATCTAAGATAGTCATCTATGTCTTAGCTAATGCAAGGAATGAAACACCTTCAGAGTTTAATTCATGCAATCATAAGCCAGGGTGAAAATTGTCCCCAGAGAAAAATGCCTAAATGGAGATGTCTCCATGTGCATTGGCTTAAAAAGCTCTGAATTCACTCAAGAGAGATCTGTGGCACATTTAGTTCCCCTACCATGGGAACTTGCCGTCATTCTAAGCTTTATAGGGCATCCCACACTGTCTTCAGATGGGAGTAGATCTCCTCTGGTTGTTCTGTCTTTGCCAGCCAGTGAGTCTCCCCAGGGCACCTGAATGGGACTAGATGTCCATGCTTAGGGAATCAAATAATGCTCCTATTTGCTGGTCAGCATAGTAGATTCTTCTTTATTTCTTTATTTCATTAACTGCATTACCATGATGCCCATTGTTTAGTATGAGAACTTAGACATTTAGTCCATTTGCAATGTGGAAACCTAAATTGCAGCTATTTAATCCACAGAATGAATCCTCCCATTGTCCCTATTGCAGGTGAGATGGATCAGTCTGTGGAATTGCATCTCTCTTTTCATTGAGCATAATGAGATCCTAGGCACAGAGCTTAGACTTAGCTCCTAATTTCTCAAGGACTAAATTTTAGTAATATGAACTACAGTACAGAAGTTCATGTTTTCGATACAGGATACTGACTTCTATCTCTCAGGATACTGTCTTCTTCAAATAATAGAACAAAATACCAATGAGAATGGTGATCTAATAAATTATTCTGCTTTTCCAAAAGTAATGTTTTCTTTCTTACGGATGATTAATTCTCCAACACCTCTTTTGCCTCATGATCTCGCAGTATTTCATTCACAGGCTTAAAGGAAAACCTCCTAAAATCTTTACATGAAAAAAAAAAAAGGGGGGGGAGCGTGGAGAGAAAGAAAAAGCAGAGGCTTCACCATGGGCAGAAGCTGCCACAGGATGGATGAGCAAGAATCTAAAGAGGCTAACATTTACATCTTGATGCCAACATTGTAAATTGTAGAAGCAACGATAAGAATGGAATTGGATACACAACTGAGTGCAACACTATGGCACCAGCATAAATCATCAGAGCATAAACACTATGAAACAAAATATAGCTGCTTTCCTGCTTGAATAAAGTGGTATTTTTCACTCAGCTTATTCTTTGAACAGTGCAGCAAATGCACTGCAAATGCGGAGAAAGAAAAAGAAGAGAAGAGAAAGTAAAAGAAGAGAAGAGACAGGAAAAGAAGAGAAGAGAAAGAAAATGAAGCGAAGCGAAGACAAGATAATAAAAAGATGATTTCAAACTCTAACTTTGTTTTGGTTTTTTTGTGGTTTTTTTTTTTTTTTAATATAATTTTCCTTGGACAAAACCTGGCTGCCTGTAAAGTGACCAGACCACCTGACCCCAGAATAAATTACATTTATGGCAATTTATGAAAATGCAGGAAGAAGATTTGTGATTAACTATGCTTGTCTTGGAACTAATGTTGGGTTAACCAAATTAAAGGACTGATTTTAAGGTTGTCATGTTACTTCACTTGTGAGTAGAGTAATCCACTGCTGAAGTTCAATTTTCTCATACAGAGCTTGCTAGTCTGATTTAGCTGCTGCTACGAAAAACAGATACTATTTTGCCACTGACTGCTCATGTTTGCGTACCAGGGATTCATTCTGCATCATTACATTATGTGCTGACTGCGTGAAAGCTAAACCCACATTTGGAGCATGTCTTTTTTTCAATTTCAGGCTGCTGGTTAACAGTATGCTTGGTTGCAGCTGCAGTAAATTTTGTCACCTTTTCCAAAGAAAAATGCCTCTACAAAAATGTGTTTGCATCTTCTATGGTACGGTGCAGCTTAGAAACAACCAGGTACCTTGTGTCCCTAACAGTTATGTTACTGTAACCTCCTGGGGGATAATTTTCCTGTATTGGGAACTATGTTTTTTATCTCTGCTGTACAGAATTGTTCAGTTTGGACATATTCTGAGACATAAAATCCAGTCTCTCCTTCAGGATGCTGTTTGGAAAGGACATCAGCTCTTGAAAGTTTATGTTTTTAGATAGTCTTCCAGCCTGCTCTATTCCAGTCCTTATATCACACCCATTATTATATCTCAGGTTATTGCCTGCATCACTGTAATATGTCTATATTTCATAGAACACAAACTTTGATTTCCAGGAGTGATGGATACTACTATTTATTGTCCATTCATGAGGTGACTCTTCTCCTTGAGTTTTAGTGCTGTAATCAGAATGAGGGAATGCTTCTGGATGAAAATATTATCTGTCAATAAATGAAGTTTTAGGGTGGCCAAAAATAATCATAAATTCACGTGAAAAGTTCAGCAGGAGGGTAATTTACAAAAGCAGGAATAAATAGAAAATGACAAAAATAAAACATCAGTTTTTGTCTGGAAACAGAACTTACTGGACTTTTTCAGAACTTAAGACAGCATTAAAAGGGGTAAGGACAAAAAGAGACCAATAGACTCAGCTGTTCCAGTTAACCCCATTTTTCTGTTGTTAAAAAAAAAAAAAAAGAGAGAGAGAGAAATAACTGTCCAGCTAATTGTCACTTGATCTGCCTTCTGCCTTCCACTTTGTTTCTGTGGCCTCTAAAAGAAATCACAGGAATAGGAGGCTGCTAGGACTCAACCCACTACCAGTACACCTGGATGGACATATTTCTCTTGATGGCTTTTTTTTTTTTCCCTAGAGTATTTCTATAAGCCCATCTCTTTCACCAAAAAAGAGCTGTTTTAGCCAACTACATGGCTTGACCAGATTTATCAGACACAGATTTTTTTCAAGGCAGTTAAGTAGGAAAGTGTAATACCACTGTAAACAGGTGCCTAAACAGCACAATTTGGGATCTAAATGTCCAGCAGCTTGAATATAAGAAAAATCTATCTTTTGGACATCATCTGCTCTTCCTTTGGTTATTGTCTTCCATTATGTCTCCATTAAGTACTTCTTAACTGATTAATTTATTCCTCAATACGCTTGGCTCCAGTCATTCAGAACATATGAGGTCCATTCATGGGACAGATCTTTAAACAGTACAGTTGGATATTTCCCAGCTTGGTAATCCCTTCAAACACAGGTGGGTCATCACTATTTGAAAAGAGTGTGAACATCCAGCTTTTTGGTCTAATATTTAGCAGCTTATAAATGATGCGCTTCAGCTCCCCATTATTCTGGTAGTGTAGTTAATATAATCAGGCTTTGTATTTTTCAGACATTCATAGCAGCTCTTTGACATATGTCAAACAGAGTGAGTGTAAATAGATGTTATCAAGCACACTCAAATTCACCGCAGAAAACAGGCATGTTATCTTATCTTAAATGGAAGTATTTTATTTATTTATTTATTATTTACTTATTTCAGCTCACAGTATCTCAGTTTGCTCTCCAGTAATGCTGCAAAGTCAGGGTGTTTAAAACATGCAGCGAAGCATGAACTGCTCCTCAATGGACAGAAAAAATCTGTCTTTGAAGAAATCAGCAGTTATGCAGTGTACGCATTTCCATGAAATAGCAAATCAAACACGTAGTCAAGTAACAGAGTATTAGAGCCAGGAAAAACTTCATGGGAGGGAAGGAGACACCTAACTTTAGTTACCTAAGTGAAGGTACTTGTGGGGTTTTGATTTAGTTGCCTAAATGCAAAAATCTAGAGTCATTTGAGATGCAATGAAGTATCCAAAACATCTGTCCCATACTGGAAGACATCTCACAGGACTCAACGGAGATCCAAGTCATCCTGGAGAATCCAGAGGCCAGAAAGAAATAGCAAATGGCACTAGATGTTCACATGAGCAACTGAGTCCTACACTTGTTGTCTTCACTCTATTGTAAGTGGAGATCTGAAGCTGACCCAGTTGCCCAGGCACAAGGGACAAGACATCCATTTTGGGCTGGCAGAGATAACACTGGGCTATAGAAAAGTCATACTTTTCTGGAGAATATCTTGTAATAGCCCAGCTAGCACTAAGCACCCATGTTTAAGCAATTTAATCCTGTGCCTAACTTCGATTTTTCATTGCACAGAAAGCATAAACAATTTTTCAATTCTTCACAGTAAATCACAGCTATAAACACAATGAGCATTTCTTTAGCAACTGCTGAAAAGCACCAGGCTCAGAAGTTAGCAGTGGATCTTGATAAAGAATATATTTGAAACACAGCTGAAAAGAGAACATCTGCTAAAGTGGCATTTGTACACACAAACAATACTTTGCTCCAATCCTGTGTATCTCAGCTACTCCACAAAGGAACACCTGTGGGTTGTAGGGGAGGAAAAAAAGCAGGGACTCATTTTCAAAGGAAATCCACAGTAAGTCATGGAGCTGTGACCTCAAAGAACTTGCTAAGCACCTGAGGCAGCAGTCTCTGAATCTGAAGCATTTTGTAATGAGGTTTTTAGAGAAATACAATTTTAGGAGATGCTCTAGCTGAAATCAACACAGACATCTCAAAAAAAAAAAAAAAAAGCCACTGGTCTGGACCACTGCCAAGAGCTGCTCTAAAACTGACTATAACTGTTTCATTTACTCTCGTGATAAATAGGATGGTTTAATGGAAACACTGTACACAAAACTGTACTGCTCAGGTAATTACCTTGATTGAAACAAGTGTTTTACACTGAAAGCAGAATTCCCTTGGAATTAAACCAAACCACAACAAGAACAAGACCTCTGTGGAAACAGAGGCATATGAGTCACTTGCTAGTGTCCGCTGGTCACAAAGATGATTACTTTAATGATGATTCATAGAAATGATGTGTGCATTGCAAATACCAAGTGACGCACCAGTTGCTATGGCAGGAAAATATGTGTGGTTTGCTCTAAAAATAGCAGAGTAAATAATGGCATGGCAGCTCGTTCCTTCTTCAGAGGGTCTCCCAGTGTTGGAAGAGGTCTGCAGGGAACTCCCCATGCTCAGCATCCCTCTCCTCCCCTCCCCGCTTTTTCCTCTGGGTGAAACCCTTAAGCATCCATTTGTACCCACAAAGCTCATTCTAGCTTTTTTGTTTTGTTTTGTTTTTTGTCCTGGAGGCTTTAAGCCTGATTCTTGTCTGTTACCTTGGTGAAAATCAGCAAATCAGAAGTAAATCTAATTTCAGGATAACTATATTACTGCAGTCGCCAGATACAGAAAGCAGCAAACTGAAGACAGAAGAGCACAGACTTCTCTCTCCACATAGGGCGGTGAGAAACAAGTTGGTATAGGACAGGTAGAAGATGTCCACTTTAAGCAGAATATAGGGTTGCACTCTTCATAATACTAAAAGGAGATTCTTACTGAAACACCTTGTCCCCCTGATAACACTCCATCATATCCTAGGATTTTCTTAGAGAAATGGGTTTGGTTAGTTTTAGTGTTGCCCCTCTTGAAATGCATGTGTGTATTCCTGAAAATTTGGAGCACACTTTTTGCCTGCACCTTTTTTTTTCTAAAATCTAAATTCTTGAACAATTTTTAAATTGGGAATACAGAAATAAGACCAGCATCCATATAGCACTGGGAACAATATAGCACAGTAAAAAAGGATCTAAAGAAGAGGGATTCCTGGTAGTCACCCCTCCTGAGCACCCTGAGACAAGAAATGAGCAGGGAAACTGAAATGTCCCATACAGAGCTGAAAACCTGTTTTCAAGGGGAAGTTGTAAACACAAAAAGTAACTCCATGGGGGAGGCTGATGGAGGTGGTTTTCCTACCACTGGGAATTGGTAAACCTGCCAGTGAAGGTAGCTCTGCACACAACATACTTCACTGAGGCTTTTAAGCTGCTTCTTTAGCTGAAGGGTCTTTATGCTAAATAAAGGATGCTTCTCCATCCAGCAACTATTTGGTCACAGATTGCAGTGCTCATTGCCCCAGCAAGGAGCAGAACAGAAAGGCAGAAAGCTAAACCAGTACTGCTGCAGCTATGTGGGTATTAAGGAACTGGAGAGGGGAAGACCTTCCCAGAGGGAAAGTTATGGGTGATGTCTCTCCACCTTAAATGATGGTTTGGGGTCCAGAACCAGAAGTAGAGGACCACTAAATGGAACCAGAAAGAGTGAAATACCCTCCCCAGGTAAGAGAAGTCATAGCAGCTGAGACTCTTGAGGTCATTCCCCCGAGCCATACAGCCTTCAGCAAGGTGTTAAATCTTTCTACCACCCTACCGCCCACCTTACCCTCAGGCCATTAATCATACTACAGTAAGTAGAGCGCGCAGCTGGGATCACCTCATACCTGTCCATTGACCAGCTCATCAGGAAGGATAGTTCTACCTTGAGGAGTTCACAGCCTGAACTGGCAGAGCAGAAAATAAATGCAGATAGGAAAAAAATATGTATCAGTATCCCTGTAGTATGGGATGATACAAAAAAAAAAAAAAAAATGGATTTTGCATTGGTTTGATTTTCCCGGTGATGATTAAAAGGTTGGACCTCACTTGTTTTGGGGTTATTACTGGAGCACACATGGAAATTCAGCAGAAACCCTCTTTCAGGGTTTGCAGTGAGCTTGGCAGTGAGCTCTGCAATATTTTTTTTTGTGTAGGAAATAAGTAGTTTTCATACCTGTAACTGTTTTTCATCCTAACAAACAGTGGGGGCTAAGAAGCCAGAAATTGGTTGCTCCAGAATTTGGGAGAGGGAACAAATTGCAACAATGATGATGAAGTTAAAAAGCCATCTGCTGCCATGGCTTGAGATACACAAACATTTTCACAGCTGTAAAGGGATGGAGGGGGAGGCAGAGCTCTGGTAGGAACCAAAACCACCACACTGAGAAGGTAAACAGACAAGGAGAGAGGCAGGTAAGGCTGCAGAGATGGCAATGCTCTGGTTGGCGTCACCTGCAGCATTGCTGCAAGGAATCAAAACCCACCTAAAATTGATGCCTGCAAACAAAGAAAGGAAACAGCAGCAGCTTATCAGCTGGATCCAGCATCCAGGCTCCCAGATAGCTGGGAGCCAGTGCAGAGAGAAACACCAGTAAGGTGATGGTTGTTACCAGCACCACACATGGGCGAGACCCACAGCCTCTGCTGGGCAGGAAGAGCCAAAATGAAGCTCCAGCTTCATTCCCAGACAGGGAAGTTCAAAACCCCATTCTCCACAGTTTGCCTCTTGGAGCCCAACAGACCTGCGGAAAAGCAGAGAGAGAGCAGCAGCCTCATGAAGGTGAAGATAATTACCACAAAGCAGCTGTCGAGCTCAACTTCTCCACAGGATTTCAGAGAGCAGCAGCTGCTCATAAATGTGAAAAACGGTTCTTTTTTCAACACTGGGCCACAGGAGAGGTTCCCTGGAATCAGAAGAATGAAGAAAAGGTGCTCACTCAGGGAAGATGTTAGCCTTGTAGCGAACACACAGGGAGCTGGGGAAAGTTTGCACTTTTCTTAGTCTACTACCTGTCAGAGAGTTACAAGGTACCTAGTCTCTGGAAATAATAACAGGACAATAATGTCCCTACCTAGTCTGTGCAATTTCAGTTCATCCATGGATATCAAGTTCTCACAGACATCAAGGACCCCCAGATTTGAATACAGAGAGGAGACTTAAATTCACCAATGTTTTAACTCTGTGGGGCCCTTTCACCTCCAGGTCAAAAAACATCTGCTGCACTACACAAGATGAGTTACATACCTCAGATTAGGCTCAGACATAAGCCACCACAGCAAACCAAACATTTGATTTTTCTCAGATAGGATACATACCTTGCATTCATGGTGCAAGGTGGCTTATGCCAGGTCAGTCCTTCCACACCTCAAATGTAGTAGCTTGAAAACACCTGCATAGCACTTTGGCTTTTTTTTTTTTTCTGGCTTACGTTTTTTTTTCTTGCTTCCTGACAAGTGTGTAGGTCATGGAAGTTTGGAAGTATGGTTTCAAAGACAAGGATAAAAGGGGTTTGAACCTGTCTCCCATATCTAGTGCAAGTATTCTAACCATTACCCTAAGTCATAAAAGAATTATTTAAACTGTGTTGCCATCTAAGGATTACATATGTATGTTCTGAGATAAAAGACCACAGACAGGCCAACTGGAAGAATCCCTAGTTTATTAACCCTAATGAACTTGATAGCTGCTCAGAAGCTGTCCATTGCTCATTGGCAGGAATGAGACAGACAGGACACACTATTGACAAAAACCTCAATGATTTGAGAATTTCAAGTCCCAAAAGTTAAGCAGAAATTCTGTAGGGGTTTCAGGACCTAATACTTGGAGTTGGGTGCTAACAGTAGTTGAAATTTGTTGTCTTCTTGGGGTGTCTTTCTTTCCATCCAATCTACAGGGACACTAGACAGATGATTTGGACAAGACTCTTAGCTTTTAGGCTGCTAAAATTAGATGACATAATCCCCTAACACACTCCCCAGTCATTTTATACAGCTAGTCCTACTGATGGCTGGTTCTGTTATAAAGCACCACAGAAAAAAGATACTGCAGATCCTTGAAGAAAATAATGTTTCTCAGATAGTGATGGAAAGGAATACCATCTGTAACTCTAAATCTCAATTTTGTTCTCATTAGATCTTCATTATATCAGTTGTCATTGTTGCGCAGAGACCTGAATCTATCATCTCTACATTCACCTGCAAGCTATCTCCTATAATTGCTGTGCATAGAGAAAATCAAATGTATTCTAACAATGGTGATTCATTGGCTCAGCTGTTAAATGCAATTTGTGCATCTCTCTATACAGTTTGTTTATGTAGTACCCTTCCCTGCACCATCTGAATGTTTCCCAGTCTTTACTGCAGTTATCCTCACAAATATTTCCCCAGCTCCAAAGGGCAGATGTGGAAGAATAGCCAAAAACCTAATCCCTGCAGCATTCTCTCCAAATGTTTTATTTCTGTTGAAAATACAAGTTTACAGACCCCAATCCTAGGGATATAAAAGACAGCATGGCGTAGCATCTGTCATACCAGGAGATGAACTCTTGGCATGGACATTTCTCATGGGGGAGCTCTGAAGTCAAGTAAATATCTCAAGTGGACTTTGTCTAATTTGGCTACTTATGTGACTCCCCTTTTCTAACAAGATCAAGCCAATTGTTTGGTTGCTTCATTAGAGGAGTGAAAAGAACATAACAAATTTATAATTTTGCTGCTGGGGAAGAAAAAAAAAACATACAAAATCCAAAGTAAACATTGTTATGTCAATCACTGCTGAATGCATGTTGACTTCCTGGCATGCAGAAGAGCAAAACACAGACCTTTTGCTAGGACCAGGCATTATCAGCAGATTGGGTATACTTGAAATAGAAGTCATGTGTTCATTATTCCCATTCACTCCAACTGCACTAAGGGTGTTGGTTTGGAAGCCATGATAATTACCATTTCCATACACACATATGGAGTCATGCACATACCCATATGCTTTCATCACTGATCACTTCATCACTTCACCTTCCTTCTCCTGTGTTTTCCCCAAGCAGTGGGTTGTGTTCATGCTCCCTTCTTCCTCCTAAGAGGACCCCAAGAGGGGAAGGCTCTTGTGCCTGCACTCCCTGTCTGAGCCACAATGTGGTTATTATTACAGCTGTTGCACGGCAGAAAGCAGTGATATTTACCTCTTTTCACAGTCATGTTGCCAGAGAAGACAGCATAATTGCACATAGCAAGAGCCTTCATGTTTCACAGTATACAAGTATCATCTTCTTCTTACTTAGTTCCGTATGTCGGCTGAATTTGAAAAGCCTCCCAGTAACTGTGGGAGTATTATATTCTTTTTCTCCTGCCTTCAGAGATCAAATGAAGCATCCTCACACAAGAGACAACTTCCATGTATCTCATATTCCTTGCTGTTCTCAATCCATTATCTTTAATGTATCTTCATATTGTCTTAGCCATTAACTGCAGCAATGTAGTATTGTATTTACATGTTCAGCATCCCAGACACCTAGAATTCAACATCCAGTAATCAGTTTTACCCCTTCACCCTACAAGATCATAAGCTCAGATAAACATAATGAGATTTAAAATGAACAGTAAACATACAGGGGCATAAGTGGCAGTTCTTCTTGTTTGCCACCTCATGTCTGAAACATTTGCATCGTTAGGGTTTGGGCTGCTTGGGAGCAATTCTGTACAACAGAAATGTCATGGTGTGTTGTGTGAGCAGAGGAACCAGCAAAGCATCGTATCTGCATGTCCTGTTATGTGCTACAAGGGCTGGGCTCCCCTTACAGGTTCCCTTTCGGGAAGGATAGTCATTGAATCTCTCTTCTCACTCTTAACAATTTAATAACCTCTCTACCCTGCCACCTGCTTTAATAAAACTTAAAGGAGATGAGTATCTTTGAGACCTCTGTCATTCTGCCAGCTAGGGCTGAGAGCATCTAATGGACACAGAAGTTAACTGGGTGAACAGCTACACAAGCTACAGAGAGAAAATATCACAAAATCTTTTATTTGTGGGCTTTGACACAGAGCTCTCATGACTCCAGGACTCACTGATTCTGCCAGTTTGGGATCAAGTGAGAGGAGGAGAGGCTGAGAGCTGGGACTGATCAGCCTGCAGAAGAGAAGGCTCAGAGGAGATCTTAACAATGTCTTTAAATACCTGAAGGGAGGTGCAAAGGTGCAAAGAGGACAGAGACAGGTTCTTTTCAGTAATAGTTTGGCTTGTAAGAGCAATCAGATTTGGCTGTAGAACATTCTGAGTAGTTTATTCCTCCACATTTTGGCACAGAAATATTATTGGTCAAAACCAGCTGGCATCCATAAGTTCTGGGATGGATAGGTGAGACAGAATTCTTGTGTTCACTTTTGCCCATAGTAAAATTAAGAAAGCAGAAGGAAATCTTGTATAAGAAATGTGAAATATCAAAGAAATGGGAAACAAGAGCTCTCTCAGACCATGAACAATTTGCCACCATGGGACAGACTGTCACAAGGCACCACTAAATAAAAGACTGCTTGATGCAACCCTCAGCGATATGATCTTTTTATGGGTAAGGACAATAGCCAAAGTTAAGATAAAAAGCAAAAAGCTGAACAGGAAGTTTAGTCAGAATTAAACCCTCCAGCTTCAAGTCTTAAACCAGCCTCTAACTACTCAGAAAGAAACTTTGCCTGGCGACAGAAATCTTATAGGCATCTCCAACATGATTTTGTACACTTCCTCTGCAGTCAGGTTCACTTAAAACTGCTGGAGACAGAATAGTGGTCTAGGAAAGATCCTGAGTCCGATCCAGACTGACAACTGCAAAATCATCCTCATCAGCAGAGAAATCTATTATCTGCTAATACACTCACAGTCCCAGATCCCAGGAGGACTGCGAAGCAAAGGCTTGTACCGCTTGATGACGCACATAATGGTTTTTCATCTAGTGTCTAACTCTTCTTTTTTCTCCCATATATCTGAAAGGAAGTTTTTAACATTGATTAAAGTCCCTGTTCTTTTTTCCTGCTTCAGAGAATGATTGCTTCCAAATAATTTTCCTTGTCACAACGCTGTCAGCAAAAAAAAAATTTAAAAAAAGGATTTCCTTAGAGGAAATGTTATTTGTACCTCTATATCCATCAGAGGATTAATAGGAATATAGAGACAGTTCTTTGTAGGGAAGAGGGGATTACAGCCAAAGGAAGCAAGCTCTGCTGTCTGTAATGTCCACATAACATGCAAGTGCCACTCCCTCTTCATGTTGTGTGACAAATGAAATCTGAGTCAAACACACTCAAAAGGCTCCTTGATGAGCACAGTCATGTGAGATGGATCCTACCATGAACAGTTCAGTTGTCTTGCCTGGTAAATTGTCCTCAATCCACACCTTTTCCTGTAATGCAAAAAGAAAGCGGCATCCCATAGAAATGAATGAGCTGCACTCTTGTCTGCAAAACCCTCTCCAAAAATTAGCTGCTTATTAAACCAAGTATTTCTCCCTAAACACTCTAAGCCATTCATTGGACCATTTACATTCTCTGCCTTCAATGTAAATACTTGCAGATAACAGCATTCTCATATCTCTTCAGACAGAAGTGTTCAATACTTCAGGCTTCACTTAAAAATTCAGATAACAAAAAACTCATCCCCACACCACCTGCTAAATAATGGCAGATCCTATTGCCAATATCTCATTCCCATTTAACTTGATTTGTGGCTGAATGAGCACATAGTGTAACAAAGTCTCTTTTTAACACTTTCAACACTGCCTCACCTCTTACATTTCTGACTAGATTTGCTTGAGAAGAGCTCTCACCAAACTTTCTAGTACTATTTGTGCCTCCAGCTTTGGCCCCAGGAATTTCTAAAATTAACCATTTATTTTCTACCTGCATTCTCTACTTAGTAAGCAAAGCATGCTGCTCTCACATTCACTTTCTACATACAAATACCCTTGCCTCCAAGTAGTGGCTGCTCTGCAGGGGCCATGCTTACTGAGCATGGCTGGTAGACTGCTGGGCCTGAGTATCAGCAGACCATCCTTGCTCCAGCAAAGCTGAAAAATGAAATATCAGTAGCTGCTGCTGGCTGGCTGATTAGTTCATTTCCAGGCAGAAGGCACAAGCAGAAGGTACTTTTTCTAGCAAGGGTTTTGTAGTTTGTAGATGATATTTTTTTATAGGAATTCTTTAGGAATGCTTGCAATAACACTAGAGGATAAACTCATCTGGCCAAATGTGTAAGTATACAGTGCATAGTTTTTATCTCAGAAACTCACTGTAGACTCCCTTTAGAGTCAGTTTTCTCACTGTTTGCCTTATCCTGAATTAGATGCCTTCATTTGGTCAGGTCATTCTGCAGACCTCTTGATTGCATGGACTAGAGCTTCCCTGACTGTGAATGAATCTGAACAGTCCAGAGTCCAGAGGGTGGTAGATGCCTTAGGTGTAGTTTCATTGCCTGAACATTGGCCCCTGGTACCATCCAAGATGACATAAGGTACCTAGAGCATTCAGATGGGGCAGGAACACATGATACCTATGGAAGACCTACATCTTCGTGGATTAGCTGATAGAGGCCAGCTGGATTACTACACAGCATCTCCAAAGGCAATGACATCTATGTTTAGATGTGCCCAAAACTGCACACCAGTAATCAAGGACATAAAATCATCCTTCCTACCTAACATACGCAAATATATCCACTTGGTGTGGTTACCGATTTGGTCACAGAACACAACCAGACATGGCTTCAACGTAATTGGCTTGGGCAGGGCTCCTTGTAGTCCTGCAGCCTTTTACTGGCACTGGGATACAATCCTGGCAGAGCAGACAGAGCTCCCCTGCCCTGTAAAGGCTTAAACTCTCACTGAATGCATGAACAAAGACAGGTTTACAAGGCAACTCACAGAGCCAAACCATGAGTTGGTTCCATGCTTATCAGCTTTCACCCCCTTTTTTCTTTTAAAATAGCTTCAGGCTGATTTATCAACACTTCTGTCAGCTTTTTGTACTGAATTGCCCTTTCCTCCTCCACAGTTTAAAGAGGAAAACTAACCTAAGGCTAAAGCTAACCTTTGTCAATTAAAACTGGTTATAAAGCAAGAAAGTCACTAGACAGATAAGCTAATATATATTTTAATTCATCTCTGACCACTTCAATTCATTACTCTAAGTATAGCACAGCACTGCCTATATGCATAGGAAGAAGCTTAAAATCACTGGTGGTTGCATTCCTTGTCAGTGTATGGAGATAACAGATACCACTTATTACTTGATTCCTTGCATTGTTCTTTCAGATTAACTTCTGTATAACAAATTCAGAAACAGTGAAATCAAGTAACCACAACCATAAAGGCCTCGGGTTCAAAATGCCTGATTAGATGATTAGATATTCATGAGGATGGTGCCAGCCTGATTTATCCTCCTCCAAATCATTTGAACTCAATTTACAGAGTATGGATGTGTGAGAGAGAAAAGATTAGTCCAACCTTATACCACTTAGTAGAAGAAAAGATCTGAGAGAGCTGAGTGTTGGCAGATAATTTGTTTTAGTTTTGAAATAACTATGTGTAAGGTCTCTTCCAAGGAGGTACCAGGAGGCAAGCAGAAGAGTAGGGAGGAACACAGAGGAAGTTAGAGAAATGGGGGATGCCTCTTTCAGAGGCACTAATCCTTCTCCAGGGATACAGAACACATGTCCTTTGGAAATGGATTTGATAAAAATTGGTTTGCTCTTGGCCTCCAGTACAAAGGGGAAATTTCAACAGAACTCATCAATACTGCATGTGCATGAAACTTCCAGCTAGAAGCATTGAAATGCAAAAAAAGTTTATGAGACTTTGGTTTGGCATAGGAATTTAATTTTTAACCTTTCACCATCTCAGGAGATATATCAGGGTATTAACTGTTTGGTCCCTGAGCTATGTATATGTAAGATAAAAATTTCTAAGATCAGTCCCCACCTACTACAACTAAGTGGCTTAACAAGAAATACTGAGGATTGAAAAGAAACTTTTCTCTTAAGTATAGTATGGAAAATGGTCGGTAGCGTAACTGATCACAATCGCAGACATGACAGCAGTCAGGACAGGTCATTGGTTTGACAGACTGTGACGGTCATAACCAGAACTATGCAAAAACAGCTTGGATGCACCTTTTTCTGCAGGAAAGTCTCCAGGAAATTCCAGCCCTGGCAACATCCTACCACTGATTTATATGAAATGCACTGCTTTTCAAACTACTTCTTCAAGAGATATTTATGGCATGCAATTTAAGAAGACAGAGAGAGAAAGAGAGCAAAACAGAGTGAAGGGAGAAGAGAAAGGTAGGAAAGCCATTTGCAAATGAGTCATTTCCCAAGAATGCTTTGACAGGCTGTCAGCTGAGATCTGATAAAGACATCCAGCTAAAATACTCCACTATGGTTCCAGGTGAAAGAAGATTGACGTTCTGATGGTGTGCACACAGAAAACTCCAGGCAGGAGATGTTTAGTCTCTGTGGGATGCTTTCAGATAGCCCAAATGATTTGAAAGCCATTCTGCCTTTTAGCAAATAATGAACATACAAAAGAAGTATGTAAAAAAGAAGACAGAAAAACCTACCTGGAATAATAATCTCCCCCACCGGCATATTATGCCTGATTAATAATGAAATGTTTCTTCCAGTACTCTTCTGTTTCAGTTCCTGGTGGCATCCCCACGTTCTGCACTCCAGAGCTGAAGGTGCTCGCTGCTTGCTGGCTGCTGCTGCTGCCACAATCTCTCTAAGCCTGTCCATAGCAGTAGGAATACATCAGGCCCAGACACATGCCTCCTAATACTTCTCCTCTGAGTCTTTTGTGTCATCTGAGGCAATCAGTGAAGCAGTAGGTTGGTCTGAAAGAGACATCCCAGGCTGCTGAAGCTGTTTGTAGGAATCTGAGTGGTCTGTAGGTGTGCACAAGTTAAAGTGAGAAATAGAAACTGCTGTGAGGTCCACTTATAAACACTAAAATTCACAGAGACTTCATGTTTCTAGGTTTAGCAGCAGCTCTCTTACTTGTCCAGTCTCTAAGATGTAGTCTGTCAGACCTCCAGCCTTCAAAGAGAGAAGCTGTACAGATCTCTGAGTCTTATATTAAACAACAGTGCCTTCTGCATCATCCAGGAGATGGCCAAAAGAGTACAATGACAAAATCACCATTCTAAAACCAAAGGTTACTGTAAATAAAGAAAAGTTTTAGGCAAGGGAAAAAGATTTCATGCAGCCTTTATACCTGTTCATCTCACCTAAACGTTAACCATCCCTAGGCAAACACTGAAGGAAATTAGGTCAGAAAATCTTAATAGCTCTCTTAAGCCACACATAGCTATGTATCAGTCTGTCAGGATCTAAAGTAGTTTTTCACTCTATAATCTGCCCAGTCGTTACATTTTCCCATTAGAAAGAATCCAGCATTTCATGAAAACCTCCTGACATGGAGCTGATATTGTCCTCTGCTTTATCACTTTATGTTGGTCCTAATTGCTTATTCATGAGAGTCCTCTGGCTTGTTTCTTCCCTGCCTTAACTGTTTACACTTTACAGATATTTGCACAGTGTTATTGCATTCTACCTTAGCTGGCATTTAAACTGCAGAGCGTTGCAGGATATCAAATCAGCCTTCTCCTTTCTCCGTCCTTGTATATGCCAGCAGAAAAAAAAATAATAACGTAATAAAATAAGAAAGATAGTTTTGTCATCTGCCCAGGACTGTTGTTTTCATGCCTCAGTTTCCCTAACCTGCAATGTGACAAAGGCAGAGTTAGGCTAAACTGGATTCATCTACACCTGTAAATGAAAGGACCAGGTTGGAGCACTATCTTCTGATCATCCAGCTTGGTTCACTGTAGTCTTGGTTGCAGGTGTAGCTTTGCCCTGTCCTAATTCACAGTCCCTCAACCAATGACCAGGCATGGTTCAGAAGACAGCACTAATTGCTATGAATAAGTGTAAATAAGGTCACCCTGTTTCAGCAGACAAATTTTCCCCTTTTAGTGCAAACCACATCATGCCACTTGTCTTCTGGGCTGGAGAATGAGTCCTGGCAGCGTTTAGTTTACTCTTACAGGTGGAATTCACGACTGATTCTGGTGCCCTTTGTGGCTCAAGGTATCAATTCCACCATATCTGTGTGCTATTAAGGAACAGGCCTATACGCTATTCAGAACTCTGGAGCTGCTAGTTCATCTGTTAAGTCCTCTGAGAAAGGGACTGAAGCACTGAAGTGCAACTTTTGGTCAAGATCAGAGCTAAATAAGCAGCCAATTTTCTTCCTAAAACTCTTCTTACCAAACATATAAAGAACAGATTCAACTACATCTTTTTTGTTATTTATTTTATTTTTATTTATTATTTATTACTTTTTCAGGGAAAACATACTGAAAGTGACAAGGACAAGCCTTCTGAAGGGGAGCAAGTGTTAAATTTGGGACCTAGAGGTTTCTGTGCAAGATCAGTTTAGGATTCCATTAGGAAGAGAGAAAATCCATTAGGAAGAGAGAAAAGCAAACCTCTCCTCCAGAACTGCAGAACTCAGACTCATAAAAAAAAAAAAAAAAAAAAAAAAAACTTGTACAAAGTCTGCATTCCTCAGCATCTCTGTACAGTTTGTCTGAAGTTTTCTATTCCAATTTCTGGTACTTTAAACTACCTGTTTTAAGGAAATGCCACACTACCATGGATGATAAAGATCTGTCACTCCATAACAGTATCACATAAACTCTTCCTGCCATGTCAGTGGCATTGATGTATTATAAGCCTAAGCCACATCTAACTGCCACATGTGGCTGTCTTATCACCTACAACATCTCAAACAGACCTGGACACCTATAATCACACATTACAATTGCTGAAGCTTATTGTCAGCATCACAAACATAGGGCCAGGATGTGTCTTACGACAAGGATACTAGGTTATGCACAACAGCATCTGAGCAACTCATGGGAGGTGCAGAAATTTTCCATATAAACAGAGGTACAATGATTGATCATATGGCAACTGCAACAAACTTCAGACTATCACTCACGTTGCTAATGACTGTATAATACATGCTTATGCAGGACGTATAAAAGAAATTCATCAGGCCTCCCTTTACTCTGTTGAATGGTTCAGCAACCTTGGGTTGAATTTACAATCTGTCATTGCCTTTCAAAATGCCATACGAAAGAGGAGGACAGAGCCTGGAGAATTCAAGTGCCTAGAGAGGAGAAAAACAAACAAACAAACAGCCAAATTTCATCACATTTCAGCCTTTGTTTTCATGCAATAATTAATTTTAATTCTCCACACTTGGCTTCGCCTAACTTAAGGGAAAATAGTCATAATGTGAAATGACTCTCAGGCTACTTAAAATAGCTCCATGGATACAGAAATGCCAAGAGAAAAAGTAGACTAATACATGCCTTAGACTGCCTTCCTTGATGGGCCCAACAAATTGAACTAAAAGTATCATCATACTGCAGTTATCTGTAAAAGTACACAGTCTACAGTTAAAATTTTAACTGGATGCATCAGCTCCTTGCTAATTTCCCTTATCATTCTTTACCTTTGCCTCATTCTTGTATTTTCTGCCTCTTACCATACTAGAAACTGCTTTCAGACAAAAAAAAAAGGAAGGTGCTAAATCCCATAGAAAATTTCCAACTCATACCAAATGTTTACTAAGCTGTATTGAAGCTGTGGTTAGAACAAAGTGATCATGAAGTTTTCCAGGTATTGGACAGAGGATTTAGGAAAGGTAGGACCCTTATGAACTAACACTGAGCCAGGAGGATTTGTGGGACCTATTGTGAGCCAGGTGATAAGTCCCACCTCACTTTCTGGGTAACATTCTGGAAATCTGTGATACAGACTAAAACTACCCCCAAGGCATAACTGAACACAAGAATTCTTCATGGTTTGTAGGAGCTCATGATGCTCTGTTTTCCCATCCATATACACATACTGGTTTCCATCTAAAGAAAACTGGCATGCATAGGACAAAAGGACATGAACTATGCTCTGGCCAAATCCGGCCCCCAGTTTGGACTCCTATTCCACAGGTACTTGATGTTGTTCATCCACTGCTCCCTCTAGGTGTATTTTCCTTTCATAATAGCAAAGCACTGCTAACATTTGTAGCAATAAAGGATACCAGAGAGACCTGATCTGCAGATCTAATTCTGTTGCAAGGTGCCTGTTCAATAAGCTAACGTTATTATACTCTTATCTGCAATCTTGAGATTGCCTGCCTGTGCTGTTGATCATGGGCACTTGCAATCAGTTACTGCACATTTCTGTAGAAATTAATATAGACCCTAGTACTGCCTCTATCTAGCTACAATGTTGCACTTTTTTAGTGCCCTCCAATTGAACATTTGTCATTTGTTTTACATCATTAAGACCTCTGGAATCATCCTGTGGTTTACAAAATATTATATTAAACACATAAATATATTATATTAAATATATAAATACACTTTTAATATATTAAATATGACATTAAATATTTCTTCATCTGTTACTAGCAGAACACAAGACTGAAAATACAAACCTTGTGCGGTTTCTGAAATTACATTTCAGCATTTAACATTGTGTGAAACATGCTATGCGATGGAATCTCGCAGAAAACAAGGTTCTTCTTATTAATATGAGCTCATTAAAAATGTCTGCCCCATTCTTGCACAGCTCAGTTTTCCTTTGAACACCCTTTCTCATAACTGGGATTTGTGCAACAAAATATCATACTATTTGGCATTGTTCACTATGCAGATAATCTCAGGATAGGGTCAGCTGCCACTCTGAGCTGAATGCTGCAAGGAGAATTTGGATCAAGTGATGTGATGTCCGATGTGATGTCCACTGTAATCTCTAAAAACCAGTAAAGTTCTGATTAACCAGCAAAGTAGTCCTTGGCAAGAATGCAGCAAGACAGCCAGTGAAAGAGTATTATGACAACTCACAGAAAGAGACTTTAGAATTGTATTTAAAAGTGAAAGAAATATTTTTGGCATTACTCAACAGATTTCCTTCTGTCTGTCCTACCAACTGCAGGCATATCTTCCCTTTCCTCTCAAACTTCTTCCAGTTTGTCTTGGGTAAACTGTGGTAATAAAAAGTAAATAAGGAGGATGAGAAAGTAGGAAGACATATCATAAAGTTCACCAAAATCCAGTAAAATTGGATTGGAGAGAGACAATATGAAGATTGGATCAGATTGGAATTTATAGACAAAATAATTATGTTGAAGGAACTAAACTGTAATTTTATTTTGTAATGGTGGATCAGGAAGGAGGAAAGTTTACTATAACATATTGCTGAAATATTAAGGGCAACACCAGCAGACTCAGAGATTTGTGGGGAAAAAAAGTCATAAGAGTTATCTATCATATTTTTGCCAGCAGGTAACAGTGTGCTTATAATGTATTAGAAAATAGAAGCCCAGGAAGCTTCTAGGGCTGTGGTAAATTGTAACAAAAATGTGTACATTGATACAAATGCAGACTGAATGTGAATGCAGGAGCGCAAAACAACAGCAGGAGAAGGGCAGCAAAATGGCATATGTTACTCACACCTAGCAGGTCATCGAGATTGTATCATGCAGCTTCCTGCAATTTCTCAAGAGAACCAGCTCTGAAACAGGCAGTGACTAAATCCCGATGATTCACAAAGGTTGGGACAGGATAGAGAGGTTATAGAAAGATTAATCGCTGTCAGCTCCTGAAGCCTATGATGAGACACATCCAAAATCAGCAGCATGCACCTACGAAGTCAGGAAGTGTGCTGAGAGACTCAAAACCCAATTTCCATGACTTCCACGTCATTGCAAGCAAACCTGACAGACTCCTTATACACAGACTTCTTAGAAGCTTAGCTTCTAAGCAGGCTGTTGGCTCTATTCTGTGTACAAAACATAAGCAGGACACAAGGGAAAAGCATGAAGAAATCTAGAGGTCTTCTCACCAAGCCTTGTCAGCAACAATAGAGGCTGGTGGGAGGAGAGGAGGACATGAACCACCACACAGGGATGGATGGCCCAGGCTCCAGAAACTCAATCTGCTGACTTTGAGGAGCCCTTCTTGGCCACCCCTTCCTCCTCACCCATGGCCCTGCTCCAGCGGGGGCCCTGCCCCGGGCTGCAGCCCTTCAGGAACACCCTGCTCCCGCGGGGGCTCCCCACGGCCGCAGCTCCCTCAGGAAATGTCCCCCTGCTGCGGCGTGGGCCCTCCCCGGGCTGCAGGGTGGAGATCTGCTCCAGCGGGGGCTCTGCAGGGCTGCCGGGGAATCCCTGCTGCCTGTGGGCCTGGAGCCCCTCCTGCCCTCCTCCTCCTGGGGCCTGGGCCCTCTGCTGCTTATCCCTCGCCCTGGGCCTCCTCCTCAGCCCAGGTCATACAATTAGTCATATTACCTACATGTAAACCATCTGAAGTGCTTGTGCCAGTTCAGTTTTTTTACAGAGCAGAATTGTATTTTGTGACTGATATTCATTTTAAACATAGTAAAAGCTCTACAATACTTTCATCTGAATAGCTTTTCTTATCTGACCTTTCTTTGGAGCATGGTGAGGCCCTGGAGATTTGAGAACTGAGTTTCATGAACTACCTGATTAAATAATGTCTCTTGGCAGTTGACTGCTTTGTTCCTATTTGTGATCAAAAGATACTTATAAATATTGGAAGTACAGACTAGATACCAAAAAGAGCAAAAAATCAGGTTAATCTCCTGACCTATAGATGTTTCAGTGAAAATAATCACAGTAAAAATGTTGAGCTGTTCATTATGCAGTAGAAAGGCAGAAGGAAAATGCTGTGTACAGATCCACTTCCCTTATGATTTCATGCAAGCATTCAAACCAGGTTTCCAATCGTGCAGGTGTATCACATGACCAGTAGGTAATTTTGCATTAAGGCTGTCCTTAATCCTTAATTTTGGATTTGTCCTTAATTTTGCATTAAGGCTGTCCTAGATGATCTTCAGGGTCCCTCCTAACCCAAACTATTCTATGATTCTAAAATTTCCACCTAGCTTTCTCTGTTCAGACATCTAATAATTGATTTCTCCAGGTCAGATGACCTGGTAATTAAAACATTAACACTCACTAGTTCTTGCATCCCTGAAGTGAAAAACAGAATTAAATGGAAATAAAGAAAGCTCAAAAAACATGAAGATTTGTCAACAATGATTTGCCTTTGCTCTCCTTTTTCATATAATTTTTGGCTTCCACAGGAACAGCAGGAACAGGTAGCTGATGGATAGAGTTTGACCACAGCAGCTTTACCTATTTTAATGTGTAGATGATAGCAGGGAACCAGTCACTGGAACAATCCCAAAAGAGAAATGTCATGAATCTTGTACTAATTTAAAATTACAAATTACTTCTAGCTGGTAACTTACCCAAGTTAATGACAAGAGCCTAAAACTGAGCACAAATTGCTGGAACTATCTACAGTTATACGCGAGATCATCAGTCAAAAATGCATTTCACAGCTGCCCATTGCTGACTTAACATAAACTCTTATTGACCACCTCACATTGCACTGCGTGTTTTCCTTTGATTTACACACAACATAAATACTTTGGAATGGTATGTACACACATACACACACCAATAAAACTTCATCACATCTATTTTCCTTTGTTTGGGAAATGATTCAATAAATGGTGATAAATTCTTCCATATATACATCACAAATCCACTTTGTTTCTCTTCTACAAGTAACCGAATACATTTGGAGTCTCATCTCTATGAAATCCAAGGAATCTAGTCTGAAACCCTACCTTCATACCCAAATCAATGATCATGAAATAAACACCAAAACTCATCATTGTTGCTATTGTTTATAGGCAATACCAAATTTGATGGATTATGAGAATACAGGAGCAGAATTAACAGAGAGGCTGGAAATGACTATATTTCTTCCAAGACCCAATAATTGTGATGTTTAAAAATTTCCTGGATATTATTGAGAAATAGCCATGTAACTGTTTCCATACAGCCAAACACAGCTTTGTGCCCAAAAAATTAAGGAGATGTTATCTAATGAGTGTGTACCATGGTATCAGCCATCTTGCATAGGCTCTCAAGAGAGTAACACCCTGTAATCCATATGCGTGTGTGTGTATATATATATGTCCTGGGACATGATTTCCCTTACACATCTGGTCAGATGCATTTTTTATATTCTATACAAAGCAAGAGCTATCCAAGTCTGAGGGATGGAAAAAATACCACAAGAAATTTAAAGGGCATTGAATAATTTTAGCTTATCAAAAAGTAGAAGTTAAAAGTGTTTTGATTACAGCAAATGAGAAAATTCATGCAGGGGAAATAGTAAAGGCAATAGGGCTCTTCAATCTGGAGAAGGAATGCAGATCAAACACCAGTGGCTGGGAGCTAAATCCACACCATTTCCTATTAGAAATTAGACACCATTTTTTTTGTAAGACTGAAGATGATTAGACTGCAGTAAACTCCCCGTAGGAAATGATGGATTCTCCATTTGTCAAATCAAACTTTGATGCCATTTTAGTAAAACACAGATAAGTGAAGTAAATATAGGGCTATCAGGGTGAATTCTAGTGGTAAAATAGTCTTTTTCATTTGTGGATTATGCTGAGCTTGATTCATGATAATAATGAAATTCAGTGGAAATACTTACCAGTTTCAGGACTGAATGCTAACTTTCTTCTTTGCAGGCAGTATCCCAAAATACAGTTTTAAGAGTTTTATGTGTTGCTTTTGTATGGGTGGAGGGTATTGCTTTTTGTAATAAAATATCAGCTTCTTACCTGAGGAAGAAAAAGTGTTTTCTGACAACCCTTTTGTCTTGGACTGACTGTTTAAAACCAGAATATTTTACACTACTCCAAAGCCGCACAACAGGCCCTGTGCCCTACAATAAAAACATCCAGTGCCTACCCTGCCAAACACAAGGCAAGTAATGATCCACAATGTAATATCCTATGCATTTTTTTTGTGTCGTGATTTATCAAATTAAGTGGCTTGTTCTTCCCTGCTGGTTCATTTTCAGTCATCCAGTTCACTTAGACTCTCTAACTTGACCTTCTTAAGATTTCTCACCCCTGCAGGAAGGGTGCAAGAACATCATTTTCCCATGGCTCATAGGAGAGAACTGAAGAATGAGAAAACGGCAGGTGATGCATATATCTGTCAGCTGGCAGCAGTGAATGTTTATAAATCTTTATGAATTTAGAATACCCATTTCTTGTTCCATTAGAGAGTGACAATTTAAGATTTCTGGATTACAACAGAACTAGTGATGTGTATCGGGACCCTGCTGACACACATCTCCTATTACATGGTGGTTGACTTTATATAAAAAATTAGCTGCTCAGTGCCAACAGTTTCTGCAAACAGCTGCTGAAGGAAAATTAGTGATGGGTAAAGGACTCTTCTATGATTTCCATTAGGGAATTTAAAGATAGGAAGTATCCAGATTTCTTCAACAACATGGTGTATATTTTTGTTCTTGTTATACAAACACAGATAATGTCACTAGAACTCCACTAAACCTGGTAAGAATACACATCTCTTTTCCAGCAAGGGCATCTGAGCTTCTCCAACAGAGGTCTTCTGGATTTCTTTAACATGGACAAGGTGTATTTTTGTTTTGCTTGGACCAAAATATTCCTGGTGAATTTCTCCTCAGGGAAATAAGTGGCAGAAGTTCATCTCAAACAACTCAGAGATTTATAGTAGGAAGTCTAGAAAGGACCAAAATGATGTATTGGATTGCTAGGTCCACTTATAATAACCTGGAATGACTTATATGTTGTATTATTGGAATAGTAATGTGTGTGTGTATATATATGACTGATATGAATGAGCAATAGATGCATTGCATATATATCCACCAGCAGGACTGAAATATATATGTATTCATCATTACAACCAAAATGAGAAATTGGTCCATACTGTTCAGATTTTTCAAAGTGCTCAATGAGAACCAATAAATACTTCCAGCAAAATTTGCTGAATGAGCTCTGGAAATCATTTTTTATAAAAACTTCTGCTGGAATTTAAAGCACCAGATGGACCGCAACATGGAATAAATTAGGGGAAACAGTTGTCAGCAAGGATTATAATGAATAGCATAAAGTAAGTTGCCATGCAAAATGGGGGGGGAAAAAGAAAGAAACCTACATACCCAAAAACTTTCTTAAATGTCTTTTAGCTCACTAATTTAAGCTTCATTAAAATATATCTGCTTAATGTTAGGCCTTTTGTCTTACTATAAGGAAAGAGATGTTTAAAACTGGGGTGGAAGGATAATCACCATACCTGTGATTTATTTTGTATTTTCTGACTGTCCTGGCCATGCTTATGTTGTTAGGGGCATAAACAAGTAGGCATCCTGACAGGCTCTATTTCTGAAAAAGTGACAAGCAATCCTAAAACAAAAAGCAAAGTCAGTTGTTTGTTTCTTTTCCCAAACCTATATTAAATTTATTTAGAGAAAACATTTCTCAGATAAAATAAATCTGACAGGAACACTGCCATCACATCGATGGCCATACTTCTTGTTGTAAGATCATTAGAGAAGACCACAATTACCCTATAGCTGAAAAGGAGAAAAAAAAAATTGAGATAGGGGATGGATGAGGCCTATCTGACTGAGTTTTCACCTGCATAGAGTAAGTCCATAAGAAAACAGGAGGATGCTTTTTATACTACACATATTCCAGCCACGCTACAAGCCACTGCATGCCTCCCAGTGCCCAACTGCAGTCTATAACACAACCAGCAGTTCTTGGATATAAGAAAACATAACTAAGATATTTTAAGTGTAAAAAACTGTCAGAGACCTTCAAAGATGTCTAGGATGTAATAGTTATTGATTTCAGGCTCAGATACCTGAGCCTGAGCTAAATTTTAGGCCTCTAACTGAGACAGTACATCTAGAAGAATAGGTGCCTCAATGGGTAAATAGTTAGAGACACTAAGTTGATAAACTTCATCTTTCTCTCTCCAGGTATCACAGAGAGAGTGCTGGAGGTGACTGCAATAACTATGGGTCCCCATTTAATACCTTACACTACATCTTAAGGCTGAGCGCCCTGGCCCGTCATGAAGAGATGGAGTAAAACAACCAGCCAAAGTTTGAGCTGGCAGCCACAAACTTAGCGTGCACCCTGCACAGATGCTCAGACTGTTGGATCATCCCCAACTTTGTGTGTAGCAGGAAGAAAAAGCCACCAGACCCCGTCCCCACAGCCTATCAGATACCTCCCATTCAGTGAATTTATATCTCAGCATAAACTCTTCCTGCTGTACTTGTGCTTGTCTGCATCAAGACAGAATTTTTATTGCCACATCCATTAAAAAAAAAAAAAAAACGAAGAAAGAACTGACAAATACTGCCTGGATGACAGTTTAGCTGGTTATGCAACATTATATTCTTCAAAGGTCAGAAGAGGTTGGGATTTCTATTAGCTGCTATTAACAGATATATCATCAGCTGCAAAGCTTCTTGTGGAGGCCTCAGTATGAGACCACTCAAATATCTGCTAGGGCACCAAAATGTGTCTTTGAAATAGGTGTAACTGCATGAAATAGGTGTAACTGCATTTTTTAAAATGGAGTACTCTGCAGGAAACTAACATCTGGCTCTCTGCATGTCTTCCACACAGGTTTTGGGGGCTGAGGGATCAAGAATACATCAGGCTTGACTTAAGCACAACCTAATGGCTACTATCTAAGTTATACAGTTTTACAAAAAAAATAAAAAATAAAATAATAAAAAAAAAAAAAGGTAATATCAACATCAGGGGGAGATAACCAGTAGCATCCTCAATGGTACTGCCAACATTTGTTCTATTATGTAAAAACCCCAAGAACAGAAACAACCCAGATATCCCCATACACCTCCTTGTGGCTCTCCTAGCACAGCAAGTTACCCTATTATTACCAAAATGTAAGAGAGAGGCTGAGTTTCCTCTGTTACCTCTCAGACCCAAGGCCCCAGGACATTTCATTGAATATGCTGACAGATGGGAGCCAGACCTTCCTTCAGTTCTTAAACAGCCTCTCTCAGATAGATACCTATTTGGAAACAAGTGTTTTCTGGTTTTCCTCTGTTACCTCCCTCTACTTCTTCGCTATGTAGAATTTTCACATGAAGCATCTGACCCTATTGGAAATAACAAAACTGTCTCCGCTGTGCTTCTCACAGAGTTGCATTACATAATAAAATTAATGCATTATTTTACATTTTATTTTACATTAGCTACATACATATTTGTCTGAAAACTGTGGAGAAAAGAAAACTGCATATGAATATCCTCCCCCACTGCTAGCAAATCGTTCCCATGCTATGGTGAAAGACGGTATTAATGGCATGGTTCTGGCTGTGAAATGTCATTACAGATTGTCTCTGGTAACCCCTGTGGTCCAATCCCAGTTGCTTACTTTTTGCCCCCATTGTTTAACGGATCTTCCAGTATTCGGATGGAGAGTATTAAGTCCAGCTGTGAAAATCCTTCAAGAAACCATCACAAGCATTTTTTGAGTTTAACTGTTCTTCTGAGATTCATGGGAAGGACTTCTGCACAGGGCAATTAGCAGAAGAATTCCCTGACAGCACTTTGCTCTCAGACCCAAGTTTATCCATGCCTCCCTTCAGACAGAGATATCTGCTGCACAGGTGCCTCCAGGAAGCACTTAGAGCATAATTAGCACCTTGCATAGGTAGAAAAGCAAAGTTGCCAACACAGCAGTGTCTAGAAGAAGGCAGGGATTAGGTGTGATATAGATTATAAAATGGTGCAATCTAAAGGAATTTAGCTAGCTGAAATGATGGACAAGTAGCAGCAAGAATTTGGATTGACGTTGCTAATGTCAGTGTGATGAGAGACTGTCCATTCAATCCTTATCCCAGGTTTAAGGCCTCAGACAGTACCTTATCTCCACTTTTCCCTGTTCCCTCAAAGCTTTTCGATAGATTCAGGTTCTCCAAGTGCAGTCTGAGTCTGAATTATCAGAAGCCCCATAGCCTACTACACATCAGATACCCCAGGCAAGTTCTCCATTAACACATGGCAAGGTACAGTTATCTGCTCTATGTAACTGCCAGCAAGCTGTCACCTCACCTGATGAGCAGAAAACCATTTCACGGTCTCAACCACACCATCCATTATTCCAAAGATCACGTCTTAGTTCACAGCAGTAAAAACAGTAAGAAACATAACACAAGGACCTAAATCTCAAGCCAGTTCTCCTCTCCAATTCCCTCTTCTTCACCTCAGCTAACACCTGATATTCCCATTGTCTGCAAGATGCAGCTGATGTGATTTGGTTTATGAATGTAAAAGTGGAAAATTAGTTACAGCTGCAGCAATTGTCAGGCAGGAAGATAATTGATAAAGCCAGCAAAACGATCAACTGTTTAATTGCTTACATTAAAGAAACTAATTGACAGCAATCAAGCCAACCTATAAAAGGTACCAAAAAATGACATGAGAAAATAGATTAATTTTCATAAGGAACAAGTAAAAACAAAATTGGAAAAATTGAAAAAACAAGGTTGTGTTGTTTATAAACCTTAATCAATTTAAAATTCATTTTCAGTGTATTAAACTTTACTATTTAATGTGTCCCAATGAATTCTGCCTTTGGCATTGTTCAGCCATGTACAGTTCAAAAAGATAATTTGATTCTATGATCAGCTTTACCTCTGCCAAGCATGCTTAAACTGGGAGGCAGTCCCCAGAATCATGAAGGAAGCAGCACTCTGAGATTTTCATAGGGAATTTTTCCTGTTTGTAGGATTGGTGATTGCCTGGAGAGATTTTTTTAGAGGGGAACACACTTGTGCAAAGCATTTGGCACTGTTCCCCTTGTCTCTAAAATGGTGAGACATGGATTTGATGGACAGACCTCTCAGTGAGTAAGGAATTGGCCGGGTGGTCACATTCAAAGAGTTGCAGTCAATGGTTCAATGTCCAGGGAGTGATCAGAGATGAGTGGTGTTCCTCAGGGGTCAGTATTGGAACTGGTGACATTTAACATTTTGGTTGGTAACAATGAAGTGAATCTTTTGTTGGAACCGAATGATCGTCAAGGTCCCTTCCAACCAAAACCATTCTGTGATTCTATGATTCTATGATCTAGTGCAGGATTTGCCTGGAAGTGTTCAACCTTTGCTTTTGGCTCAGGTCTAGAGGAAGAGTGAAAACTAAGAACACATTTTCTTTTCTTTCAGTGACCCACAGTTTTCACTTGTACAAAGGGACTGATATCCAAGTAGACACATACTGTCTGTTCATGAGGGAAATGAGGGTCTGCTGTTCATGAGGGAACTGAGGTGTGATAGAGCTCCCCGTCCATCAACAACACAGCCAAGAACTACATCTTCTTTCCAGCCACCACTCTTCTCCAAGGAATGCATTGTCCCACTCCAAGCAGCCAGCTGACAATGCTTCCTGTACTTCAACCACATGCTATAGTAACATATTTCAGTTATTTTATTTATTTATTTATTTTTACAGCTTTTTTTCCAAGTTACAAGCTTGGAAAGTTATTTAGGAAAACAGTGAAGCTGTGCTTTGTCCCTGACAGCGGGACCTCATCTAAGGGCACAGGGAAAATGAATGCCAGGCACGATGCTTGTCTGCTGGTATGTGTGCGCTTTCTCTGTCCCACCATACCACCAAGTTGGGATTTTTTCTTACGCTGTATGTCAGGACACAAACCCTCTCCAACACAGAACAGGAGCTCCTGAAATGTTCAGACCCATAATCAAAGTGAGCAGGGATGTGGACTCTATTGTACCAGTGTATGAGACATTTTTGAATGTCATGTGATAATGAAGGAACAGAAAGAGAACAATTCCAGAATGTCTACTTGCTGTTTCACACATTAGTTTTACTAAAATAAGAGAGTTTGTTATTTTTTTTCACACTTACATAAATCACTTGAAAGAAAATATTTTCCTTTGAAAGGAGAAGATCGATTGTATACCATCTCTTTTTTTCCCTATCATCAATTTTTCATTTCACGATAAAAATCTAATTTTGTAATAGTGGCACTCAAAAAAAGAAAAAGAAAATAAAATAGCTGAATTCAAAGCTTTAGATTTACTGGCTGCCATCCAGCCTCACTGTCTGGCTGACCGAGCATAGGCCGAGTGAAGAGTCACCCATCCAACGATTATCCTAATATTGACAACCTTCATCCCGTGAAACTGAGGTGTAAAGGTCTTACATAAAATCAATACTTTTTGAAGCTTTCTGGTTTTGTTTGTTTGTTTTTACAGTTTTCTCTGTGTCATCTGTTTCATTCTCACATTCTTCTTTTCAATAACTTGATGTCCAGGTATTCTGTTTCCACACCGCAGATCAGCCACTCTGTTTGAGTAAAGCACTGTCACCCAGAGACACTGAGAACTACATAGTGGTGGCAGGGATCGAGAGCCAGCTGCCCTTCTGAAAATATAAAGTCATTTCATGTGAGCTGAAGGAAGATCCTGCTCTTCCCATCCCCAATAATAAAACACAGAAGTGTGATGTGTGGGTCTGAATTCTACATTTTGTACACCAAGGAGGACTCCAAAAAGGGCTGCTGACCTGATCACAGGGCTGGAAACAAATCTCCTGAAAAAAAAAATCTCAAGGGAGGAGAGGTTAAAATCAATATCACATTGATTTTTTTTGACAAAACCAAAACCAATGCCATTTACTACTGTAGTGCATTACTTAATAGACTAGAAATACTGAACGAATTAAGTAAAAAATGATTCTAAAGGAAAAAGGAAAAAAACAACAACACAATTATTTCCTTTCTGAAAAGGTCAAGATTACAGATTACTCCACTAAAATTCTGGGAAAATAAGACTGGGAGGAACAATGTATGCCTTCAACTACAGAAAACAGATAGCAGAATTTGAGTGAAGGGATACAAAGTATTGACTCCATTCTGGCACCCTGTAGGATGATACCTCCCTGCCTAGTGCCATCGCAAGAGCCCTACTGCCTAGGACCAAACACTCCAGATACCACAATGTGCCACAGTAGAAGAGACTGTGGGTGCTTTAGGTGGCTAGCAATGGTAAGGAAGCACTGAGAATAAATATGCTTTTATGCCTTTGTGATACTAGTAAGAGGACTTCCCACGCAAGCTCCCACCTCTCTGCATTTCCTGGACAAAAAAAAAAAAAAAAAAAAAATCAACAAATCTAGAACTAGTCACAGTCACTGCATATTGGTATATCCAGATAGTTGGTCTGCTTTTTCTAGATATCTGGATTGTTTCCTAGTTTCAACTCCAATCAAGTGGCCAGATGGCAAGAAAGCCTAGAGAAATGGCTGGCTTCTCCTTTTCCTGCCAGGACAAAAATTTCTTGGTGGAAAAAAGTGCTACCTTCTTCGAAACCTGGGTCTAGGGTACTCGCAACCAAGTCCTCACTTGTAGAGAAAGACATAAAAGTCACCAAAAAAATCAAATTTATTTGCCAATTGTACCCACAGGGAATTATTTTCTGAATTCATCCTTATATGTTTTATTGACAGCAATAGTTATGACCCTTATAATGGTCTTATAATTCCCTCCCTTGCCCTAAGACATAGTATATGGTGAAGGAAACTAATGAAGCAAAAGGCAGTCGATATCAGCTTTCAAATGTGCTGTTTATAAAATCCTTTTAAAGGGAAAAATAAAACAGCCATTTTTATAAATTAAAAACCCTGATGCGCAGCTTGCTGGATGGCAGGTTGAATCAAGATGGTTGACGTGTCACACTGTAACTACTTCCCCAGTGAATGATGGCATAAATTTCATATTTGCCCTTCTTACTGGCATTGATGCATTCAGGCAAAACGATATATCAATCAGTCTTTAGGACCTAAGTGCCTGTTATGAGCCAATCCTCTGAGGCTCTCGGCTTTCCACATCTCGTAAGAATCTTAGCAGTGATTTGTAGTCATTTGAGTCTTTTATAATGCTTCACATCTCTCAAATTGTTTAGAGCCTAAAACTAGAGTCCTTGCCCTGTTTCATTTCAGCCACGTTATTGGCACAGGACAAGTATGTATTGCTGTATGTTCTCCTTACCACCACGCTAAAGCCAGCCTCACACAATGAAATATGGCTAGTACCCAGTGTCATTCCACACATTTAATGGGTTTATGGCCTGATTTCTCCTTAGATCATTATCAGGGCCTCTTAGATCTTCCCATCGAACTGCTCCTAGACAGGAGGACTCGTATCATACCAAAACGTTCATGAAACAGAAAGAAAGGTGAGCCAGATAATTTGAGTGTATATAATCAATAATCTATAGTATATTATGTAATAGATATACGTCAAAATGACTTGTACAGTGTTGCTGGATAATATATGCCAGGCAAGTGCTGACCTCACAACTCAGATGTTACTGCTAGCAAAATGATACAGAAGACATCAGGTAAATTATACGCTCCTCCCAAGAGATAGACCACTTGAAGGAAATAGGCATTTGAGTGTTTGGAAGTAGTGACAGTCAAAAAGGAATGCATGACTCCCAAAAGGTTGGGTTTTTGTATTTCTTGATGCCTGAAAAAGACTCGTTACATGTACCTTCCCTTGCTTTCATCAGGTTGTTGGAACTATAATATTTGAAGTGGGTACTCCTCTGAAAACTAACTCACTGCACCCCAAAATTCACAACCCAAATCTGAAATCATTTTTAAAAGATCAGACATATCGACTGGGTTGTAGGTTACATCCACTGAATGTGCATTTCAGCAACTGAGAATTTTTCTCCTGCTAAAGTGTTTAGGGGGGTTGACCAAAATGCTCCCATTCTTTTTTTTAACTACTGAACAGGTTGTAAGGTTGCTTGGTTTTGAGGTGCTGCTCCTCCCCTCCCAGAAAGGAAAAGAAAGAAAAAGAAAAAAGAAAAAAAAAAAAAAGAAAGATTTCATGGGAAGAACTCATTAAAAGAAGGCACTCTGATTGCCATAAAAGTGCCTGTGATTTATAAAGGAAAATCTGATTTTCAATCATGATTAGATGGTCTTACAAAGGAATAAACTATCAGTCCCAAATGAGACCATTCAAAACCCCATTATAGCTAATTAAAATCCTTTTTCCTAGGCTTAGTAGAAGTTCTGAGTGTGAATAACTTTGCTTAAGCAGTTTCACAAATCTGGCTGCACTAAATTACAGATGAGACCTCCCAGGAGCAGAACAAACCCCATCAAGACCCTCATAAACAAAATGCCAGCATCTGGAGCCAGAGAGAGAAGCACAGGCAGGATAGAGAGAAGAATTACAGACCTGGGATTAGCCTATACATCAACAGCATCTAAGGAGAGAGAAAAGCTCTTTATTTATTGCTTACCAGCCTCCAGGGCATGAGTGTCACTCAGCATTAGCATTCACCTTTATAACTGTGCTGTGATTTACAGCTCCACCCCCGTGCAGAGGGAGCAACCAGTTACATGCCTTTGAGAACATGCATGCATCGAGTATATCCCAGCTGCTTTCTCTTCCCTCTCCTATGTACATACTGATTTTCTTGGTCTGAGCCTGAAATAAAGGTATGAGAGATGGAATCTGATCTGCATTACTATATGAGTGCCAACAGAGTATCACATTACATATGAATTTATGTTCATACAGGTTACGCTGCTGTAGAAAGGTTTGGAGATGTTTGGCACAAAGGTGTTACTCCTCATTAGTCAAAGCTACACAGCTGCTTTAACAAACCCCAGGCCTAACAGCTAAAATGCACCAAGACCAGTGAGGTGAGAAACTCTCTATGCTCCACCGTTTATATCGACTATGACTACTCAGATACTGATCCAATCTTTTATGTCAAACCTGGGCCACTCTACTCATCAGTTCTAACTAGACCTTCTCCTCTCCTCCCCTTTATGGTGGCCTCTCTCATTCTTGATATTTACTTTTCTTGTTTGTTTCACAGAGGCACCCATGAGGTCAGGTAGGGATGCTGAACATTTCTCAGAGCCACCCTTAAAACAATGCTCAGATATCCCCAATGGCAATAGCTGGCTATTGACTGCTCAGAAGTTCACTTGATGTCCTAAACCCCACACTGTCAAGCCCTGTTCAGTGCTGATCAGCACCATATGTGTGTCTGCCCCCATTTTACATGGTATGTTAATATTCTTAAGCCAAAATAGATCATACACTTGAGGTGTTAGACCAGTTCAGTGTTTAACTCAGATTCTGCAAAGAAACACTGTTTATAGGCTTGCAGCTGTCCACACCAGCAGTCCACATCACTGGTGATAGATGGATGTAAACCTGGTGTGCCAGAGGAATTTACCTTCTACTGAGATGGTCTAAAGCAAAAGTGCCTAATGCTGAAGTGTAGTTTTAGCCACCCAGCCGCTAAACACGGTGTCCAGACTTTTGCTGTCTGAATTCAAAAAAACACCTTTGTGCTTATGCTTTTTTGTGAGATCAGCTGTCTCACCCACCTCTGAAAACCAGTCTCAGGGCTTTGAGAGGTGCAATTCAAATGGTAGCTTTCTTTTTCTAGCTGTCAAATCAGCAGTAAGAATGGAACTGTTTGTGTTTATTCACTTTCTCCAGCTTCATATTTATTTTGCTTAGGGCAGGAGAGGACTAAAGATTTAGCTCCTACCATCAGACAAGAAAGGAGCCCCAGTCAAGGCCATTACAATCAGATAAATTGAGGTTGAGTCTCCACATATCCTGATTAATACTATAAAGAAGGCATTTTCTTTTGGTTTCCAGTAATATCAAGCTAATGATTAAAGGATGCATCTTTAAACAGGTACTCATTAGATTTGAAACCTTTGATCCAATCCATTTTCCCTCCCACTTGTCCCTAAATAGAAATGCTCCTAAGCACTTCAGAAACTCCTGAGCACAGTGACCCATGCATTACATGGTCACCACTAACATTAAGTCTTACAGCAGGGCAAAATTTATCCCTCCCTAAGGAGGAATGAAAGGCAACTATTTTTTTCCCTTTAAAGGTGATTCAGAGGACAGACTGTAGCAAAGGTTTTGTGCAAGGAGAGGCTGGAGAGAATTACTGCTAAGATTTTATTAGCGTGCATAAACACTGTGACGTTTTTGATGCCTCAGGCTATAAAAGCACAATCATTACAATGAAGACCATATTTCTTTCCATCTTTCCATTGGTCTTATAAACACATTGAGCAATCTATCTTGCTCACATGCTCTACATAGCCATGTATATGTATATATTTATTTATTTGCTTCTCACAGATAGCGTTTAACCTTTTGAGCGCTGCAGGTAGCTCAAGGTGTCAGGCATGTACTCTGTAGCATCTGCCTTCCAGCATAACCCTAGTGGAGTGCACAAGTGATGTTACAAAATATGATGGGTGCAGGCCAAAAGAAAACACCAGCTAAAGAGGCAGGAATATTCTGTATGTGTGTGTTCACTGTGGCTAAATGTGTCTGGCATGAACAGGTAGCAGACATTTTTTCATAGCACAAAATTTTTGAAAGCTGCTGCATGAGCCTGCTACTCCACTGCTGCCAGCAGCAGCCTATTCCACACAAATATCCCCAAAAGAATGTCTGGAGTCGTGTGGCAGAA